>NW_026943823.1:2681427-2963927 GCF_035594765.1 Anolis carolinensis
ACGGCGTGTCGAACAGCTTAGAGTGAATATTGTCTTGCCGCCTGAACAATATTATTAGCTTTTGACACTAAAGATATACTGCCGGCTTTTTAATCTTCCCTTTTTATTTGCATTGCTTACCGATGAGAAGCTGTCAGACAAAATGAGATGCCAGATTGTTGGTTTGTTTTTAATACCCCCTAAGTGAAATGATTGAGTAACCTGCACCCTGTTTTCCTGACACATTTTAAATGGAAATCAGTTAACACACTTAGCAAGTGATGCAGACAGAACTTCAAAACTCATCATCATTTTTTTCAAAAAAAAAACCACGGTGGTAAACAACAACAACAACAACGAGAGATGAGCTGCATTCATCTAAGAACAGTACGAAGGCAGCAGTACTTTAAAGCGGAGAGCCAGGAATTAATGAAACATGGGAAAGAAATACTAGAACAACTCGGATTTATAGAATGTTTATCTTAACTGTTCAAAGTGTTGCATGGACATTATCTTGATAATATTTGCAAACATTTTTTCCTCTACAGAAGGTTCTTCTCTCTTGTGGCAACCTATGGTTTAAACTGATTGTCAACTGTCTAATTTTCTAGTTGTCAAATTGTTTCATGTGATTTTGATCAATATTATTTCCCCCTCCCTCCTTCCTTCCCTGCTTTAAACTGGTTACATTGATTTCATCGAATGCTGCAGGATATAAATATTTCAACAAGAAAACAAACTCACCCACAATGCCGACTTATTTAAAGCACACTTACCCTTATTAAAAACAGCAACAGAACTCTACTGTCAATAAAGAGCATTAAGTGACCTTCTAATTAGTTAATTTTAATGATTGGAACATTAAAGGCCAGTAGAGCATCCAGATTCCTGTGACTTCCCCTCAAATAGCAACAGGTAACATATTGACTGGTATACAGAGTAGAGTTGTGCAATATGGGTAAACCTTCATCCGTTTCGTGTTCTGGCTTTTGATGGGGGCCCCTGATCCATTTTTTGGGAGCATCCTGGAGGGCAGATATTTATTTTCATTCTGGGGGTGCCAAAAGATCCATTTTCTGTCACTCATTATGGGGAGGGGGCTTCCCATCATTTTAGGCATTTAAGCTGTTTCTACTCCAGAGGAGAGGTGCTGCAGGTAGGCACCCATGCTTTCTATCCTGAGCCTGCACACTACACACACTTTCCAAGGCATTTAAAGGAGGCAAGTTCTCCAAGCTCTTTCTTACTTTAGAAGAGAGGTGCTGCAGGCAGGCACCCACATTTTCTCTCCCGGGTCTGCACACTACACACACTTTCCAAGGCATTTAAAGAAGGCAGTGTTGTGACTCAGCAGCAGTTCCAGAGTAAAGATGAGGAAGGGGATTTTGGTTTACAGATGCAGGTGTCAGATGATGGGATTCATGATGGATTTCAGGATGATGCCGTGGGGAATTATGGAATTCAGACACAGGCTGGTTCAGAAGTACAGCCTGTTGATGAACTCCAGATGTAGCCTGTCACGGATGAGAACCAAGGAAACATTCCCCTGGGAAATAATGAGCTTGATCTGTCTCAGGCTCAGGTTCAGGTGCGAGATAATGATAATGGGGAGTTTGGCCTTGATGGTCCGTTGCTCTCTCTGGCTGATCATTTACAATTGAAAGGAATGCCACAGCGAAGTCTTAGATTAGCTGGGAAAAGGGAGGCCAGTGAAGGGAAAAAGAGTGCATTTTTGGTTTGCTTTTAAAAACAGTGTGTTGAACGGCAAATCTTTGTCAAAGCAAATTCTCGCTTCATCAGGGTGGATGGTCTATGTCTTCATGCTACTCCTGCTTTGGATATACTCCTGTTTGGGATTCCTTGTAACCTTTGGATTATTGTATCTTTGGAAATGGACTCTTGCTTCTTGTCTATGGATTATTGGATTTACTGACTCTATTTTGCAACTACTTTTGGAACTATATTTCTGCCTGCTTTGATAGCTTTCCACTTCCAGTTAAGGAAGAATGATGATTTCCTGGAGCTCCTTATTCCCCCTGGGCTTCCTTTTTTCTGGCATGCTTCAATCTCCTTCCTGCTTTGGGTTTAATGCTTCCTTACAGTTGTTTCTACTTTCTACTCTAGAGGAGCGGTAACTGGTAGTAGTTGTTTTCAGAGAATGAAGGTTTTCTTTTTGTTTGCTGGGGGATTAATAAAAAAAATTAAACTGTGATGCCAAAAAGCAGAGGAGGAACTGAGATCAGTTCTATTGACTAAATAGTCTATAATTTTTGGTCAGGAGATTCAATGCTCAAAATTATGTCATGTGTCCCTGCCAACAGATAGACCTGGCTGTGGTAAGAGAAAGCTAAGAAATAATGTGTGCCCCCTCCAGAATGATCCACAGGTTGCCAAACTTTCCTTCAGGCTTCAAAATAATTTATTTACAAGGATTTCTCATATTTCTATTTGTATTGGAAACAAGCACATTATAAATATTCATTCAGATTAGTTTTTAATTGCACTCGTTGTGAGCCACTTATAAGATTGGCTAGATGCATATCAAAATAATCAAGGGTTTGGTTAATCATCAGGAGAATGAAATGCCCTCTGGCTAAATACCGTATATACTCGAATATAAGCCGACCCGAATATAAGTCGAGGCACCTAATTTTACAACAAAAAAACTGGGAAGTCATGGACTCAAGTATAAGCCAAGGGTGGGAAATTCCAGAAATAGAAATAGATACCAAAAATTACATTAATTGAGGCATCAGTAGGTTAAATGTTTTTGAATATTTACATCAAGCTCTAATTTAAGATAAGACTGTCCAACTCTGATCCAATCATTATTCTCATCTTCTTCAATGTAAATGTGCTTATGTATCCTTTTAATAATAATAGAGTAAAATAATACATGTAATAATAATAATAAATACAAGAAAATAATACATGTAATAATAAACAGAGTAGAATAATAAATGTAATAATAATAATAAGATCAGAGTGAAATACTAAATGTATTAATAATAATAATAAAAATAGAGTAAAATAAATGTAATAGTAGCAACAATACTAGAGTACAATAATAAATGTAATAATAAATTCTCATCTTCTTCAATGTAAATGTGCTTATGTATCCTTTTAATAATAATAGGGTAAAATAATAATGTAATAATAATAATAATAATAATAATAATAATAATAATAATAAATACAATAAAATAATACATGTAATAATAAATAGAGTAGAATAATAACTGTAATAATAATAAGATCAGAGTGAAATAATAAATGTATTATTAATAATAATAAAAATAGAGTAAAATAAATGTAATAGTAGCAACAATACTAGAGTACAATAGTAAATGTAATAATAAATAGAGTAGAATAATAAATGTAATAATACCAATAATAATAAGAGAAAAATAATAAATGCACCATATATTCTCGATTATAAGCTGACCCAAATATAAGCCAACCAGGATCCTCACCTGAGTATAAGCCGAGGGGGGCTTTTTTAGTCCTAAAAAAGGACTGAAAAACTAGGCTTATGCTCAAGTATATACAGTAATTCTTTTTGACCAAGAAGAAATAGCATCTTGTTACATGCCTTACTTTCCCAGCATTTTCAGTAAATGAAACCCGGAAAAATGAGCATCTTAAAAATATTATTGTTAGAATCCTATTTATGTTGCTATAGATGTATACCCTACTGTATTCAATTGATCTTAGTTTCCACTATGTGGTTCTGGTATTACAGCATTAGACATATAAAAAATGTCAGTAATGATTGTGTCATCGGTGACGGTGAAAATGATATATTTTCTAAGATATCAAGGCTATTTGAAGGCAGGTCGTGGCATACTGGTTGTAGAACTGCTTCCCAGGGAAATTGAAGATGACTCCGTGACTTTTAAGTTGGTTAGCCAAAACCACAATGCTTGATATGACCTTTGGTCCCTAAAACCAGGAATGGCTTTAGAAGTATTTACATTGTGCATTAAAGCACTGGTTCTGCAGCTACACTGATACTTAGTCAAGGTTCGATACTATCGTGAATCCAAATCCTTTTCAGTCTAAAGATGCTGGAAATTATTCAAGTCTACCTGGGTCCTTGCTTAATTTTTTTTCGGGCATAGTGCCTGCTTTCTAGGCTGGAATAGGTTTGGACCTGACAGAATAAATTCCTCCCTCACCTCATCCATTATCTGGCTTCTTCTGCTGGCAGATCTTAGGCAGCAGGCCTAAGAGATTAACCAACAAATGTGGAAGGCAGCTCTCCTTGGCATACTTGACTTGTGCGGAGTGGAATATAATGTTTAATTTGCCAACAATCCAATCATTTGGAACAAGAGATGGGAAAGAAAATAATCCCCTCTTGTGGCGTGATCCAGCAGGATGGAAGCAAAGAGGCAACTTCTTGTGGACTTGAGCAAAAGTTCTGCCTGCTTCACTTTTATTGAGCTTGGGGACCAGTGCCCGGGATGTTAGGTAATATCACTGAAGTTTAGTCCAGATCCATCGTTGGCATGGTCCAGTGTTCTCGGGTATAAGGGTGAACTACAACTCCCAGATTCCCAGGGCAATCACCCCCAAACCCTGCCAGTATTCGCAGTTGGCCAAGTTGGGTCTGTACCAAGTTTAGTCCAGATCTGTCATCAGCTGGGTTCAGGGCTCTCTGGATAAGGGTGAACTACAACTCCCAGATCCGAGGGCAATCACCCCCAAACCCTGCCAGTATTCGCAGTTGGCCATGTTGGGTCTGTACCAAGTTTAGTTCAGATCTGTCGTCGGCTGGGTTCAGGGTTCTCTGGATAAGTGTGAACTACAACTCCCAGATCCGAGGGCAATCATTCTTAAACCAGGCCCATATGCGCAATTTGCCATGTTGGGTCTGTGTGGTAAGTGTGGTCCAGATCTGACGTCAGCTGGGTTCAGTGTTTTCTGGATGTAGGTGAACTATAACTCCCAAAATCAAGGTAAATTCCCAGTAACCCTTGCAGTTGAGGCTTCTCTGTGCCAAGTTTGATCCCAGTCCATTGTTTGGGGGGGGGGGGTCACAGTATCAGTGAAGGTACTGCAAGTCCCATTATCTGTGGCAAGTTTGGTCCAAATCCATCGTTGGTTGGGTCAACAGTACTCTCTGGATGTAGGTCAAGTACAACTCTTGTAAATAATGGTGAATTCTCCCCAAACCTTTTGTTCAGTTGCTGATCAATTCCTCTGTGAACTGTGTGCCATAGGAAAGGGTAGGAAAGGGTTAAGGGAGTGGCAGTGGGTGGGGTCATGCAAATCAAGGAAGCCTGGGATGTCCATTCTGGAGGAAAAACAGAACATCTAGGATGAAATGGTCCCCGCATGAAAGCCTTCACTTGGGTGGGGGTCAGAATGGTGTTTGTGGAGGACAAAGGCAGGGTTTTGGCTGCATGCTCACTGTATCCTGCATGTCAGTGGAGGGAGGGCCATGGTGTTGTGACTCAGCAGCAGAACAAGAGTGAAGATGAGGAAGGGGATTTTGGGTTACAGATGCAGGAGACAGCAGATGATGGGATGCAAGATGAATTCTAGGATGATGTCATGGGGATGGGAAATCATGGAGTTATACAGGCTGGTTCAGAAGGGCAAGAAGCGCAGCCTGTGGATGAACTTCTGAACCAGCCTGTCATAGATAACAACCAGGAAGACATTCCCATGGGAAATAATGAGCTGGATTTGTCTCAGGCTCCTATTCAGGTGCAAGATAATGAATTAGTTGACCTTGACAACCAAGGAGCACCATTGCTATCTAGAGCAGATCGTTTGCAATGGAAAGGAATGCCTCAGTGCAGCCTGAGATTAGCTGGAAAACGGGAGGCCTCTGAAGGGAAGAGAAATGCATTTTTGGGTTGCTTTTAAAAGTGTGTGTTTAGAGACAATTCTTTGTCAAAGCAAATTCTCGCTTCATCAGAGTGGACGTGTCTTCATGCCTTGGAAATTCTCCTGTTCTTGATTCCTTGCAACCAGTGGACTCATGTTTCTTTGAAAATGAACTCATGCTTTTTGACTAAAGACTATTGGATTTACTGACTCTTTTTTGCAACTACTTTGGGATCTTTATTTCTGCCTGCTTTGATTATATATATTCTGCTTTAGCTTAATAAAATTACAAAAGACTATTGTTGTGTGTGACTTGGTGTCAACAGCAAGGTGAACGACTCTGAGGTGCAACACATGGGTGTCTTCTGCTTAGTGGGAACTATAGCTGTCTGTGGAAGTGGACACCTCCTCCATATTCACACATGCACATTTTTCACTTATGTGTATAGATATGGGAGGAATACATATCTCCTGCAGGAAAGGGATTTCCAGAAAAGAGAAAGGGGGAGTGTGATTTGTCATGGGATAGACATGGGGCAGAGCATGTTCCATAGATGCACAAATGCATGCCGAAGTGCTGTTTATTCGCACACCTGTGCTTAGAACCATGGATACCTGCTTTAGAAGTTACACTAATACCCAGGAGGATATAGCACTGAAATAGCCAACAGCTATCCCTGGTGTGTGTTTGTAATTCAGAGCTGAATTATTTTTTTTCCCGAAAATTCAGGTAATTGCTGCCTTCTTTTGTTCATTCAAGCCCAGCGCTGATAGATTGCCGACTCATCACCTAATTAAAACAAGAGAACATCCTGATCAACAATTAATCACAAAGCAGGAGCATCAATATAAGTGGGTCCTTACATAATTGAATTTGTAACCTCTTTCCCCCTGTGCCCCCCTCCCCTTTTCCACCCTTAAATGAAATATTGCAATTTCAGTGGCGTGTTTCTCAACTATTTGGGGCTAGTGCAGTGGGGATGGCCTCTCATCAAAGCAGCAATTGGGTCAAGGCATTCACACACGGACGAGCTTTTATTTTCCGAGCCCAATTCAAGGTGCAGGTTATCACCTACAAAGCCCTAAACGGTTTGGGACCCACCTACCTTCGAGACCGCATTTCCCCCTATGAACCCGCACGACCTCTTCGCTCGTCGGGGGAGGCCCTCCTCTCGCTTCCACCAACTTCGCAGTTGCGGTTGGTGGGGACGAGGAAGAGGGCCTTCTCCGCCGTGGCCCCCATCCCGGCTGTGGAACTCGCTCCCCAGGGAGATTAGGCAGGCCCCTACCCTACTTTCCTTCAGGAAGAGCCTGAAAACTTGGCTATTCCAGAAGGCCTTCATTGACTGATCCTTGTGGGATCATGTTATTTACCTATTAAGCAGTAGACCCTCTGGATTGTTTTTAGGATTCATTCAGCACTTTAAGTATTGCACCTGCTGTATAATTATCCCTCCCTGATAACTTGATATTGCTTTGCACCTTGGCCTGGATCTTTTGACCCAAATCGGGATTTTTATATTATTGTGTATATTGACTTTTATGACTGTTTTTAATCATGTTGAAGTTTTACTGCTCGGTTTAATGTTTTATCTGATTTGTGCTGTCGTGTCTGGGCATGGCCCCATGTAAGCCGCCCCGAGTCCCTCCGGGGAGATGGGGCGGGATATAAGAATAAAATTATTATTATTATTATTGGAGCTCAGCCTTAGCTGGATGTAAGTCCCATTCTACTCCATCTTATTTCTGGTCAGGTATGGATAGATTATGAAGCTCCAATTTCATTCACTTCTGTACATGAAGCATGAAGCTCCTTTAAAATCTCACAGTCTGCTTTCAAATAACACATCTTGTATCTATTCCTTGAAATACTGATTTTTTTTCCATAAGTTCCAATGAATCATTTGGGCCACATAGTTGTGCCTCTGTTTGAAGTTTGTCTGTGCAATTTTCTTACAGCAGCTGAGGATATGATCCATGGTTTCGTCGGTTTCCTTGCACAGTCTGCATTTTGGGTCATCAGCTGATTTTTCGATCTTGGCCTGAATTGCCTTTGTCCTGATGTCTTGCTCCTGGGCTGCAAGGATCAGGCCTTCTGTCTCCTTCTTCAGGGTCCCATTCGTGAACCATAGCCATGACTTTTCCTTATCAGCTTTTCCTTCAATTTTGTCAAGGAATTTTCCATGCAATGTTTTGTTGTGCCAGCTGTCAGCTCTAGTTTGTAGTGCGATTTTCTTGTACTGGTTTTTTGTCTGCTGTGCTTTGAGGAGTTTCTGATTTTTGACTTCAATCAAAGCAGGTTCTTCACTTTGCTTTACATATTCTGCCAGGGCATGTTCTTCTTCTTTGACTGCTTGTTTTACTTGCAAGAGTCCTCTGCCCCCTGATCTTCTAGGTAGATAGAGCCGGTCAACATCACTGCGAGGGTGCAGTGAATGATGAATGGCCATGAGTTTTCTTGTTTTTCTGTACAGGTTGTCCAGTTCCACCTGTGTCCAATTTATAATGCCAGTAGTATATTTTATCACTTATCTAAGTTCCATTATTATTATTATTATTATTATTATTATTATTATTATTATTATTATTTATTTCCTCAGAGGCATGGGAGTGTGACTTGCCTAGTGGATGTCCATGACTGAGCATGGATTTGCACCCTGGTCTCCTTGGTTGCAATCCACTCCTCTGACTATTATAACACACTGGCTCTGTAGCATATCTCAATTCCTATTTTTTGGCTTTCTGAAACTGGGAGAAAACACGTTGCTGTGCTGAAATTAATTGCCGAGTTCCAAGGAGGGGGAGCGTTTGTTCCAGCTAGTGATAAATTTGCACGGTGGCGAGATATTTTAGAAGGTCTAATTGTCTTCACCTAGTTCTAATGATGAAAGGAACAGGAGGTGCTCTGCGGATGGGTTAAAGATGGGATCAGGATATTAATTAGAGGCCCGTTCTCCAGATACATCCATGGACCATGCACTTCTCATTAACGTTAATGGAAATTAGCTTTGCATGTCGCAGGGAGGATAAATAGGTCCCAAACACAATAAAAAATGTATATGTGTTGTTCCCAGCCAAGCAGACCCTTGTTAAACTGCTTAAAGTCAATGAGGAGATGGTGAGGCGGGGAAGGGGGAAGCCATTCATGACCTTACGTATGGAGTATATGGCAGAAAGGGATCTTTCAAGTGCATGGCAAGATCTCCTTCTTAATGTTTAGCTCACAAGAGTTTTCTTACAGGCAGCGGTAGAGATTTCTAAGGAACGTGGAGCATGCATGCCAGAATGAATGCCTTGCTTATTAAAATAAAGCTCTCTTCCGTGCAAAGGAGAGAAAATATACTTGTACAAATAATGATTTTTTTTAAAAGGAAGAATTCATCCAGTTCATGGTCATTGAGCCTAACATATACAGTAGAGTCTCACTTATCCAACATAAACGGGCCAGCAGAATGTTGGATAAGAAAATATGTTGGATAATAAGGAGGCATTAAGGAAAAGCCTATTAAACATCAAATTAGGTTATGATTTTACAAATTAAGCATGAAAACATCATGTTATACAACAAATTTGGCAGAAAAAGTAGTTCATTACGCAGTAATGCTATGTAGTGATTACTATATTTATGAATTTAGCACCAAAATATCACGATATATTGAAAACATTGACTACAAAAATGCGTTGGATAATCCAGAACGTTGGATAAGCGAGTGTTGGATAAGTGAGACTCTACTGTACATACATTTTTGGGGTTGTTGTCATGGGTTCTTTTTTGGGTTTTTATTTTATTTTTTTGGGTTGTTTTTGGGTTGGAAAAAGCAAAAAAAAGTGTAATTATTTATTATTTATTATTTACAGTATTTATATTCTGCCCTTCTTTCTCACCCCGGGGGACTCAGAGCGGATTACAATGAACACATATATGGCAAACATTCAATGCCAACAGACAAACAACATATATAAACAGACACAGAGGCATTTTAACATTTTTTTCCAGCTTCACGATTCCGGCCACAGGGGGAACTGTTGCTTCACTGTCCACTAGTGGCTGTACTTCCTCATTCCTTTCCTCGTGTTTTGCTGGCAGTTTTATGATGTTGTAAATTAGTTAAATTAGCCTCCCGCATAAAGCGTACCTAAATTTCCCTAATTGACAGATGCAACTGTCTTTCGGGGCTGCATAGGTCAACAGCAAGCCGGGCTATTTATGGTCGGGGGCTTAACCCGACCCGGGCTTCGAACTCATGACCTCTCGGTCAGTAGTGATTTATTGCAACTGGTTACTAGCCAGCTGCGCCACAGCCCGGCCATGAAAGCTTTCAGCAACACATTACACATTTTTTTTTGCTTTCTCTCTTCTCTTCCCTTTTGGAAGAGACTACAAAGAACTTCCAGAAAATGATACAACCTTTCTGTGGTGATGGAATTACATGATCTTGTGAGGCTATGATGATGGAGACATTGAGATAGTCAAAGAATCAGAAAAAAATCAGAAGAAGACTAAGACTTGGAAGCTATGGAGAAACTAAACAAGATCCTGAAGTATAAACATATATAATAGAGTGCTAAAGTTAGAACTATCCATGCCGTTGTATCCCCAAATTCTATGCGTGGTTGTGAATGCTGGACAGTGAAGAAAGCTGATAGTAAGAAAATAGACTAATTTGAAATGGGATGCTGGAAAAGAGTTCTATGGATAAGCCATTGAAATCCTCAAGCATGCGGACAACTTCAACAGAAAGGAAGAAAATGAACAAAATCTGGCTGTCAGTATTAAAAAACTCTAAAATCAAAACAGTGGATGGGAACCAACACTCTGAGGGCAGAGCACAGCTAATGACTAACAAAGGATGCCCCCAGGCAAGAGACAAAAACCTTTCCAATGCTAATTAGGGTGATTAACTGAAACATTAATGCTGGCTTCCCAGTGACAAAGGACTCTTGCCACACCCTGGACTCTACACAGGTATATATTCTTTCCTTTCCTTACTTAGTTTCTCCATACCTCACAACCTCTGAAGATGCCTGCCATAGATGTGGGCGAAACGTCAGGAGAGAATACTTCTGGAACATGGCCACACAGCCCGAAAGACATACAACAACCCAGTTCTATGGATACCTTGGACGGCCCAAAAATAAATAAGTGGTTCTCAACCTTTCTAAGGCCGCGATCCCTTAATCCAGTTCTCCATGTTGTGGTCACCCTCAACCATAAAATTATTTTCGTTGCTACTTCATAACTGTAATTTTGCTACTGTTATGAATCGTCATGTAAATACGATGTATTTTCACTCACTGGACCAAATTTGGCACAGCGATGCTACCTGAATTTGCTTGTTTTCCCATACTCTCCCTCTTCTCTTTATTTTTCCCATCCCTTAGCTTGGAAACTATTACTAAAAAAAAAAAAGGAAAACAGGTTGGGTGACCTGGTAACCTTCTTCTAATTACAGGTGGCTTTTGGCCCAGACTCAAACGCCTGCTTGAAAGCAATTGTTTCACAACTTTGCCAAGAGTGACCTGTCCTTCTTTTGACAGCCCATAATGACGGAAGTTGAAGGGAGAGGTGGGGAGGAAAAAGGTGAAAGAAAAGGAGAGACAAAAGAGGTTTTTCAGGAAAAAAATTGGAAGAGATAAGAGTGCATCGTCTGTCTGAATTGATAAACAGTTTGGCACCCTTGAATGCTTCTCTCTCCTTTCACTAGTCTTTTATGAGCTGACTAAAGTCCTGCTCTGCATCTGATTAGAAACTTCATCAGGATCTGTATTTTAAGCTACACCTTGGCACAGCTACTCTTTGGACTCCTATAATTCCCCATGCAGCATAGCCAGTGGCCATACAGACTGAGATATTCTTTCATGTCAGAGTCTTGTAGCGCAGCAGTAGTAGTATGAAAAGCAATGGTGCGCAGAATGAAGCGACACTTCGAGACGTCAGTAAAAGCAATATACAAAGCTTTACTGAATGAAGCAGTAAACAGCACAAACAGACTCTTGCAGACGACAAACAAACACAGGAATGATCTGTTCCGGGCTGTGGTGCAGGCTGGTAAACAGCTGCTGCAATAAATCACTCTGCCCATGAGGTCATGAGTTCGAGGCCAGCCCGTGGCGGGGTGAGCACCCATCAATTAAAAATAAAATATAGCCCCTGCTCGCTGCTGACCTAGCAACCTGAAAGATAGTTGCATCTATCAAGTAGGAAATAAGGTACCACTTATAAAAAAGTGGGGAGGCAAGTTTAACTAAACGTTGGAATGAGGAATGAGGAAGTGCCATCAGAGTGGATGATGAAGCAGCTGCTCCCCCCTGTGGCCAGAATCGAACATCCCCTCAGGAGAAGGTTAAATTGCCTCTGCGTCTGTCTGTCTGTTGTCTCTGTCTTGGTTCGATGTGTTTATGGGCATTGAATGTTTGCCCTATATGTATATAATGTGATCCTTCCTGAGTCCCCTTCAGGGTGAGAAGGGCGGAATATAATTACTGTAAATAAATCTCAAACTCGACTCGAACTCAAGACAGACTGAACTGATGCAATAGATATGCACATACGCTTGTGTCGGGATCCTCCCTAGTTCCAGCCACACACCAAGGTCATCAGAGCTCATTAGTGATTAACTCTTTACACACTATTCCACACTCTGGATGATGCAATCTGACTGCAATACAAGCATGGCACAAATTACATTTAAACAATCTCATTACACAAATCTCACACTGACATTTCATTCAAAGGTTGGATCTACAAAATGTTCACCACAATGCAACCTCCAGCATGCATTCAGCTGGACGTTGTGTGCTAAAAAAAAAAAACTAACAGGAAATTCTGAATCATTCCATAAAATGCACTGAAATTGATCACAGTATAAACAGTGCAGTGTTGCAAAGCAGAAGGTGCATTAAAGGTTTGGAGAGAAAGTATATAAATTACTCCCCAAGTTAGAAAAGGTCAGCATTACTATGAGAATACTAAATTGCCCTCTATTGTCTGGCTCTTCTACAGACAAATGCTGTTGTTCTCCAGCATATTTGCCAAAGGAGCCAAGAAAAATAACACGTTATGATAGTCCTGGATTGTTGCAATTTTGTGGACTCTGTGGGAGCTTGCAGCCAGTTCCTGCGATGCCTCTGTAGGCACTCTGGACTGAACCAGAGCTCTTTGACCATGTTCTGAATGGCTGTGTGGAAGCACCCTGAGAGATGGCTCTTGAGGTAGCTATTTATTTATTTATTTACATCATTTTTACCCCGCCTTTCTCACCCGGAGGGACTCAGGGCGACTTACAACAGTCGGCAAATTACATTGCCCAAAATACATTCAATAAAACAATGACATATGAATAAACAATAAAATAGTACCACATCAATTAAAACTCTATTAAACCATGAATTATAACATTTAAAATGCATGTACAGTTAAATTTGTCCACTAACACCTTCATGTGCACCTTGATTCACATCGTATCAACCTCAGATGTCACTCCTCGAACACTTGAATACATAGCCATGTCTTCACATTCCCATAGGCAGACATGTACATATTGCTTCCATGCTGAGACACCCATGGCACCCAGTGGATCTCAGCATTGATATCATCATTTTGCATCTAGACCAGATACCAGCTGTTATGAATTCTGGAAGTTGAAATACAAAACACTGGGAGGGCCAAAGTTTGCCCATGCCTGATCTAGAAAGTTCTGTATGCTTGTCATGATGCATAGAAGTAATGAGTGAGGTGGTTTTAAGAACTTTTAAGTAACTTTTGGGGTGCGATTTTGGTGCTGCAAAAAGAAGGAAGGGAATGACAACTTGTGCAAAACCCTAAAAAGACATATCCATGTGTAAGAGGCTAGGTTGTAGTACAGCTGGTAAATCACCAGCAGTAATAAAATCTACCAACCGAAAGGTGGCCAGTTTGAAGCCCGGTCGGGGTGAGCACCCGACCATCAAGCCCAGCTCACTGTTAACCTAAGCAGTTCGAAAACAGATGAGCTGTAAGTAGAGAAATTAGGTACTGCTAATTTAGCGGGGGAGGTATTTTAGTGCTTGTCCTCATGCTCATGCAAATAAGGAAACTGAATGGCTGAAGGGCTGAAAATGTGCAGGCGAGTTAAAATGCTGGGCATGGATACATCAGAAAAATGAAAGAATGTTTTGCTGCTGGAGTTTGCTGGAACCAAAAGGGGGTATAAACAGTATAAATGCATAGCTTGACGTTACTGGCACAGCCTTTGCTTTAATTAGCAATTTAACTGTCATTAAATGAAAATACATTTCACTTTTTATTAAAGAGCCACCCATGATTCATACATTTTTAAATTAAAAGTGAAAGATGAAATAGATGCTGGAACAGTCAAAATGGTAATTAAAACAGCATTCACTTCAAAATACAAAGCACCACAGCTTGGAAGGCGGGGAGGAAGAAAGCGAGAGAAGATGATCTCATTGAAAATGTGCCAGATACCTCTTTGCTTGTAATTTAACGAACCAGTCGATTGCTCTAGCAAAACCAAAGAGAGAGGGAGGGGGAGGCTGGGGGGGATTGATTGGCAGCTCCCGGTGGTCTCAAAGAGAAAACAATCTATGGCAAAATATGCCAAATCATACTAAAGTGGAGCATTTGCATTCTTACAATATTTGCGATAAAATAGTAATGCAGCCCTTCTGCTCCCCAGTAGTCCTCTCTCCCTCTTGCACAAAAGGGAACAAGTCTGCAGGATCAGACCAAGCATCCATCTAAGGTGCATCTGTATTGTAGAATCAATGCAGTTTGATATCACTTGAACTGCCATGGCTCAATACTATGCAGTAGGCATGTCCGATTGATGAAAAAAAATGTTTCAGTTCTCATTTCTAAAGTAGGGGGCACTAGCGCTTCGATATAGAAAGTATTTCCGATTTTTTCACCCAAAAATGGTTTGAATTACATTGCTGGTTGCGCTGTGAGACAATGTCTCGGAATGCGTATCAAAAAGTGAGAACAATCTGAAATAAATCCGATATACGATTCAAAACGATTTTTTTGGACATGTCTACTATGCAGTCCTGGGAGTTGGGGCATGGTGAAGAACCAACCTTTTTTTCTGGAGAGAAGGCTAAAGACCTTGTCAAACTACAACTCCTGTGATTACATAGCATTGAAAGGTGCTGCATTCATTCATTCATTCTGTAGTGTAGATGCTCCTCTAGTGTTGTGATGTCATGAAGAAAGAGGACTTTGGGGGAAATGAGTGATTGTGACGGAGGCTTAATGTTGTAAATCAGCAAGAGTCAGAGAATTTTTCTGATGACTGGTCAGAGAATGAGGAGGATCATTGCTTTCAAAGTAAGGAGTCTGTGAGTGATCGGAGAGAGTTGCAGGCAGATGGGACCGATGTTGTGGATTCCTGTGCTTGTTCCCAAGCAACAGGGGAAAGTGAAGTTCTAGTTCCCTTGAGAAAAGGCCTTGGGCCGATGGAGAGTGTTCTCGGGAAATAAGATTAGGTCTGAGAACGCAAGGAGTGAAAAATAGACAAACGAGATATTCTCAGAGAGATAAGACCTTGAAGGCCAGGTATCTTTGGCATGATTTCATGGAGAGGCTTAAATTAAGCGGTGTAGGCTTCAAGCCTCTCAGAGGAGACAATGTTTCCATAAGGGATGACGCTCTTGTCTCTGCTCTCAAATCTTTGATTCAAGTGTTCTCAAGTTTACTGTTCTGATTCATGCCATTGTTTTCTGAAAGGGTTTACCCTGGAAAAGTTCTTATTTTCATGTTTATGGATTTATGTATGAAGAACGGCTGCAGATGTCGGTTGTTTATGTACTTTGGCACTTTTGGATTACTGCTATTTTGTACTTTCTATTCAACTGACCCTTTTGGACTTGCTCTTTTCCCCCTTTTTATCTGCTTTCTTTAATAAACATTTTTAGATAGACTTACTGGATTCTGGTGTTCTGCGGGATGAAAAGGTGTTTCAGTACTGACTAAGAGGTCATAAATCACTCTGACCAAGAGGTCATGAGTTCGAGGCCAGCCTGTGGCGGGGTGAGCACCCGACAATTAAAAATAAAAAATAGCCCCTGCTCGTTGCTGACCTAGCAACCTAGTTGCTGATCTAGTTGCTGACCGAAAGATAGTTGCATCTATCAAGTAGGAAATTAAGGTACCACTTATAAAAGTGGGGAGGCTAATTTAACTAATTTACAACTCCATAAAAATCATCCAGCAGGCCATTGGAATGAGGAAGTGCCATCGCAGTGGATGATGAAGCAGCTGCTCCCCCTTGTGGCCGGAATCGAACATCCCCTCAGGAGAAAGTTAAATTGCCTCTGCGTCTGTCTTTGTCTTTGTTCTATGTGTATATGGGCATTGAATGTTTGCCTTATATGTATACAATGTGATCCGCCCTGAGTCCCTTTCGGGGTGAGAAAAAAGGGCGGAATATAAATACTGGAAATAAAAATAAATAAATAAATACTGGAGTGTAATCCCATTTGATGATATCTATAGAGTCTGTCCCTGTAATAACATAAGGTGGTGGTGGTGCTCAAAACACTAAGTGGGGAATACTAAGGATTAGAACAGGCTGAATGATGCAAGGGGAGGGGACAATTGTGCCATTGGACCAATGTCTATTTTTCTGATGCCAGGAGATGCAGAAATCTGTGCTTCTCTTGGATCAAAGGTCCCTTGCATTCATCCCTTACCATGTAATTATTTTCCATCACTAATCAAAAACGATGAAACAACTTCTTCTTATCACTCTCCCAATGAAGGGGTCAAGAAAGTTGCAGCGTTTGATGAAGGAATGGACCATTATGTGCAATATGGGGATGATATATAAACCTGTGGGTTGGAGAGCCCCTCCAAATATTAGAAATCACCTGAATTGATAAATGCTTTGAAGAGTATATTTATGTCTCTGAGTATTCATAGGTCTGCAACATATAGAATACAGTAAGACATGTGATTACCCTACCTGCAGTTATCATTCTTCACACTCCAGTGCAAGGGAAGGGCATCTTTGGAAGGTTTTTTAATGGACTCCTGAAGAACAAGTATTAGCACAGCGGTATGTCTGGTTGAAGCAGAAATACAATTAAGCAAATGAGACACACTCCCCGAAGAGTCCTAAAAGGATTTTTGACCTATATACAGTTTCAATTTGTTCTCCCGCTCTCTTTCTCTCCATTGTCTTCCAGATGCACGAGAAATTAAAAGTCCTTAGCTAAATTGTTCCCCAATTATATATCAAAAGGGGCTCCTGTCATTCGGTGTCAAAAGCAATTAATTGTTTGTTTGCGGCTGAGATCAATCAGCATCCCAAACACCAACAAATGGCGGCATTAAGCGGCTTCTGCACAAAGGAAGTTGGCCAGTCTTGTTTGATCAGGAAGGTGTCTGTTTGGCTGGTGAAAAATTGAAGAGGTGATAAGAGGAAGGGACAATTAAGATTTCAATGGTGTAGACATGGGTTTTGCTGATAAAGGATGTTCCCTAAATTTCAGAAACTCACTCAAAATGAAGCAGGAAAAAAACTCATTTATTGTATTTTGGACTTGTGCAAATCATTCGGGAAATAATTCTATTTCGGTGGTGCATGGCTTATAATTCCTGATATCATTAGTTTTCAAAGGGGAGAGGGTTTATCATTCTGTCCAACTATTCTCAGGACTGGGTATGTTGCTATGGCTTCAAGAAATCCTTGTAGTAACCTCTCTCTAACTGTTTAGGGTACTAAAGGTCGACAACTTCTCCGCTCAAGACTTTGCCTTCTTCAGCGTTAACGTGGCCTCTCTCTGCTCTGACATTGGTGACATTCCAGTCTCTCAGGACATACTGAACAAAGTCAAAGTGTGTGTTCTTACTCAGCCCGATTTCGCTGCCAGATCATCCGTTTTCCTCCCAAACCAGACCTTTGTCAAGAGGCGCCAAGTAACTGCCGCAAACAAATGCTCACAGGCGGGTGCCTTTTTGTTTCATGCTGTAAATCCCAAAAACAACACTCTTGGACACATTTAAGAGCATCATGATCTCAGCAGGAAATGGTGCTTGGGAACTCATTCAAGAACATTACTGCCAGCTCAACAATGGACCGTCCTGTCCCGTGGTGTTGGAGTGTTGGAGCTTATTACAGAAGTCTCGGGGAGATAGATTTCATCTCAGTGTCAACAGATCAATCCATCTCCATAGAAGCTGGTAGAGTTTTTCTTCAAGACCAGTTATCTTCTAAATACTTTGTATTGGAGTAAGGATAGCTTACAGTATCTTATCTTGTAGGGGTGTGCAAGACTCCAAAGAAAAGTGCCATTTTCAGTCCAATTTTTAGCTTTCCTCCATTCCATTTACTGGGGAATTCCTGAAATTGGGAGTCTGTGATCCAGCAGCTGTAAGTTCTGTTTACATTCCGGGAAGATCTGGCCTATTGGCAACAATGAGTGGGATCTCTTTCCATCATTTTTATGGCTTTCGGAATGGAAATGGCCACCCTTGGATGACACATTTATGACTGCAAGCCCCCCAAGTTTCAGCACGTTTTTGCATATATATATATATATATATATATATATATATATATATAGTATAGTCTCACTTATCCAACACTCACTTATCCAACACATTTTTGTAGTCAATGTTTTCAATACATCGTGATATTTTGGTGCTAAATTCGTAAATACAGTAATTACTCCATAGCGTTACTGTGTATTGAACTACTTTTTCTGTCAAATTTGTTTTATAACATGATGCTTTGGTGCTTAATTTGTAAAATCATAACCTAATTTGATGTTTAATAGGCTTTTCCTTAATCCCTCCTTATTATCCAACATATTTGCTTATCCAACATTCTGCCGGCCCGTTTATGTTGGATAAGTGAGACTCTACTGTATATGTATGTGTATATATATATATATATATATATATATATATATATATATATATGGAAGGAGGAAGACTGCTGGATTGGTGCAGGAGTACACACAAGTCAAAAAAGTAGGGCCAACTAGGGAATAGACGGGCCCTTCCACATAGCCATATAAACCAGAATATAAAGGCAGATAATCCACAATATCTGGAGTTAGTAGCTAGCACACAATCTCTTTCTTTATCAAATGCCAGGATGCCACAGAAAAACAGAAAAGCTTGTCCTGGTATATATAGGCCAGCTTTGCAAGGAGACACATGATTTGCTTTCTTTTTCTCATTGGCTCTGGCAAGGCTAATGGGGGAAAAACTCGTTTGCGGTTGCTGTTGTCATTCACGAAACAGCCGAATCTCCCAAATGTAGCCAAAAGATCCAGTTCCAGTGGTCCATTTTGGCTGAGCCTTCAGCTGCCTCCATTTTCGGTGGTCCAGCGGCCGGGTCACCGAATTTCCCCAAATCCCGTGTTGAAAAATGGAATTGTGCACATCCCTAGTATCTTGCCTGGGGAAATTTTGGCTGATAATTCTGAGGTTTGCAAAGGAGCAAGATTTGATTTAGTAGCACCATGCTGAAGAAAACGACAAGGCATATCAACCCTGTGAGCCACTTCTACTACATCACAGCTCCTTGCTCAAGTTAATCTCCTCCTCTTTCCAAAGTTTTCTCCATCCTGTCTGGTGGAATCTCCTTTGTTCAGGTGGAATCTCCTTTCCTGTAGTTTGAAGCCGTTGTTCCATTGCGTCCTAGTCTACAGGGCAGCAGAAAACAAGCTTCCTCTCTCCTCCCTATGACTTCCCCTCACATATTTGAACATGGCTATCATGTCTCCTCTCAGCCTTCTCTTCTGCAGGCTAAACATGCCCAGCTCTTTAAGCCGCTCCTCATAGGGCTTGTTCTCCAGACCTTTGATCATTTTAGTTGCCCTCCTCTGGACACATTCCAGCTTGTCAACATCTCCCTTCAACTGCGGTGTGCACAATTGGACACAATATTCCAGGTGTGGTCTGACATAATACTAATAATAATAATAATAATAATAATAATAATAATAATAATAATAATAATAATTTTATTCTTATACCCCGCCCCATCTCCCCGAAGGGACTCGGGGCGGCTTACATGGGGCCAAGCCCAAACAGAACAATAAAAAACGAAACAATAAAACCAATCAATCAGACAATAAAAGCAAGTCATAAAAAACAACATACAAGATAAAATGTTAAAATCATGGATTGGGTTCAAAGAATCTAGGCCAAAGTGCCGGGCTGTGGCGCAGCTGGCTAGTAACCAGCTGCTATAAATCACTACTGACCGAGAGGTCATGAGTTCAAAGCCCGGGTCGGGTTAAGCCTCTGACCATTAAAAAAAAATAGCCCCAGCTTGCTGTTGACCTAGCAGCCCCGAAAGACAGTTGCATCTGTCAAGTAGGGAAAATTTAGGTACGCCTTATGTGGGAGGCTAATTTAACTAATCTACAACACCATAAAACTGCTCACGAGGAAAAGAAGAGGAAGAACAGCCACCAATGGACGGTGAATCAACAGCTCCCCCTGTGGCCGGAATCGTGAAGCTGGAAAGATGTTAAAAATGCCTCTGTGTCTGTCTAAAACTGAATGTTGTTTGTCTGTTGGCATTGAATGTTTGCCATATATGTGTTCATTGTAATCCCTTCGGGGTGAGAAGGGCGGAATATAAATACTGTAAATAAATAAATAAATAAAGTGCTGAAAGTGCAAATATATCATGTCATCAGGGGAGGGTGGTTACTCAGCTATGATGGCTATAAAGTGCCATTATAATACTGGGGAAGGCATACACTGTTAATGGACAACAGGTTGATCATACAGAGATCAGTCACCAAAAGCCTCTCGGTTTATTATTTATTGATTTATTAAACTATTCCCATCCAAACCAAAATAACGAAGGTGGAGGCATTACTTTTCATTCAACCCTCGTATGAACTTCAAGTGTCCCTGTGTTTTAGTATAGCACTCTCCATCCTCACTTATCAGTCTGGCGTTCGTTTGAGTTTACCTTCCCAACAGGGAAACAGCCCGTCTCACTAAAGCGATGCATTACAGCCGTGAACATCAACACCATGAAGTTGGGATCTTGCAAAAGTTTTTCCAAGGACGTTTACGAATAAATATTTCCTCCCCGAAGAGCATTAAGGAAGAGCATCCCAGAGAGTCTCCTTTGGTTCAGCGGGCGATTGAACCCCAGATGGCTCCGTCTTCCTCCGGAGCCTCTGATGCGCAGGAGAAAGGGAGGCAAGCACTTCACCTTGATTGAGCTGTGTTTTGCCGCAGATCATCTTTAATTGAGGACGACAAGTTTCTCCCTAGCTGAGCGGGCTTTGATTCACATTTCAAAGCTTCCCTGTCAGGTGCGTCTCAGAAGATACCATTGAAGTTTGCTGCCTGTCTCAGGCAGGTTCTCCTGTTTTTCTTTTTCTTTAAAAAATATTATTTATTTATACACCGAGAGCCTACTTCACCCTGTTTAGATGGGAAACTGAGATGGAAGAGACTTCTGTTGCTTAATAGGGAATCTGCCGAGAAATATATGAGACATTTCTGTTATCCTTGGAAGAGTAAAGACAAACTGGACAAGGTTTTTGTAATAGGAGGAGGATAAGAAGAAGAAGAAGAAGGGGGTGATACAAAAATATTGTTTGGAAATACACACTTCCATGAGTAATGTTAGATCGGGTGCTGAATAGTTTATATGGGGTAGATCTGAGATTGTTATTGCAGGTATTCAGCATGGACTTTCTTCACACAACATTGAGAACGTGAACTTCGGAAAACCAAGCCAAGTTGCAGCCTGTGAGTAACATGGAAAAGGGCAACTTTGTTGGGTAGACTTAGGCCCCATCTACACTGCCATATAAAATCCAGATTATCTCCTTTGTACTGGATTATATGTCCGTGTAGAAGTGTCAGCTCACCACAGCCGCTCCTGAATGAACACACGAGACTCTCTGTGTTATCACCAGAAACTTTTACTGTAGGAAACATGAACATCAAAAAAGCCAAGAATGGGAGGCTCCGGCCAACCATCCTTTATATACCCTCCCCCTCATTTGAAAAGTCTCTTCCCGCTCAGCAAAACCCCGCGCAAATTCCCCGCCAAGTCCAGCAGCCGTTTCTTCTCCGAGTCCTGAGCCGCAGGTGTCTTATCAATGTCAGTGACCCTGAAACTCAGAGCCACATCCAGGCTCTAGTAGCAGGGTTCTGACATGGCGTCCTCCTCCCCTTCGTCCTGGAAGGAAAAGATTAACCACAACTATTGTTCTCCGCTGTCCAGAGTTCCTTTATACTTTTTTAACAGGCTGCAATGGAATACCGGGTGTACCTTTCCTAGGTCCTTGGGTAGCCTCAGCTCATAGGTCACTTCGTTTATTCTTTTTGCTACCCTGAACGGCCCTATATAGCGTGGAGCCAATTTTTTAGATGGGAACCCCAATTTCAGGTTTTTTGTGCTCAGCCAAACCAGATCCCCTTCGCCCAATTTGTCCCCCTCTCGGCGCCTACGATCGGCAAAGAGCTTGTACTTCTTTTGTGTTTCCCGCAATGCCTCCACCACGGTCTGCCACCCTTGCTTAATTTTGGCCGGCCATTCCTTGTCGGTCTGGCCCTCTCCTTCCTTCCACTCGGGTAGCCTGGGGAAAGGTGCCACCTCCTGTCCGTATACTATTTCGAATGGGGCACGACCTGTGGCCGAATGTACGGCCCCGTTAAAAGCCATCTCAGCAAACGGTAGAAGGTCCGCCCAATCATCCTGTCTATAATTGGTGTACATCCTCAAGAATTGGCACAGTGTTTGTTGGGTGCGTTCGACTCCCCCGTTGGTTGCGGGATGAAAAGCCGAGCTCAGGTTCCTTTCTGCTCCTAACAGCTGTAAGAATTTTCCCCAAAATTTTGCAGTAAATTGGACTCCCCGGTCGCTAATTATTTTGTCGGGACACCCATGTAGGCGATATACATGCTTCACATACAAATCAGCAAGTTTTTCAGCTGAGGGGAGTTTCGGCAGGGCCACAAAGTGTGCCTGTTTTGAGAATAGGTCCAATATTGTCCAAATGTATCTGTGGCCTCTGCTGGGGGGTAGTTCGCCTACAAAATCCATGGCCACGCATTCCCATGGCCTCATGGGCTCCACCACCTTCTGCAATAGCCCCTGGGGCTTCCCAGGTGGTGTTTTGCCCTCTGCACATAATTCACACTGCGTGACGTACCCCCTGGCGTCTTTCCTCATTCCGGGCCACCAGCATTGTTTGGCCAACAGTTTAATAGTCCTGGTGGGGCCTAGATGACCCGCACCCTTGTTATCGTGGCACTTCCTTAACATTTCTCGTCTTAAACATTCAGGAATATACAATTTCTTATTTACAAACACCAAATCCCCACACAATTCTCCCTTTTCCTTGTTAGTTTGTAACCATTTGTCCATTCCATACGCTCGCTTCAACTCTTCCTCCCATATTTCTCCTCCCCCCGTGGAAATGGCAGTACGTTTGTTTTCTTTGGCCGCTTGTGCTCGAGTTAGTACTGCCAGGCCCCACTGCTTATCTAGGAACAGGCTCCCTTCAGATTCCTGAATTCCTCCCCCGTGCTGAGGCATCCGAGAGAGAGCGTCAGCGAGTATGTTATGTTTCCCCTGGAAGAATCTGAGTCTGAAATCAAAACGGCTGAAATATTGGGCCCATCTAATTTGCTTCGCTGATAGTTTACGAGGGGATCTTAGATACTGTAAATTTCTATGATCAGTCCACACCTCAAACGGTGTTCCACTTCCTTCCAGAAAGTGTCTCCAGCACTCTAGTGCTTTTAGAATCGCTAAGGCTTCTCTCTCCCAAATCGGCCAGTTTTTTTCTGTATCGCTAAACTTTTTTGACAGATAGCCACATGGCTTCAGGTTCCCCCCCTCGTCTTTCTGCAGCAGAACTGCCCCATATGCCCGGTCTGACGCATCGCAATGTAGTACAAAGGCCTTAGACATATCAGGGTGCTGTAGGACAGGTTCCTCAGTAAAACGCTTTTTAAGGGCTTCGAAAGCTTCCTGGCATTCTATTGTCCATGTCAGTTTGGCCCCTGGGGCCTTCACTTTGGCTGTTTCTCCCCTGCCTTTAGTTTTTAACAAATCCGTTAATGGCAAAGTGAGGCGCGCAAAGTCCTTGATAAATGTTCTATAGAAGTTTGCGAACCCTAGGAAGGATTGCAGCTGCTTCCGTGTTTTGGGGGCTTCCCACCCCCTCACGTCTTCCACCTTCGCAGGGTCCATCGCCACTCCCTGGGAGGAAATCCTATACCCCAGAAAGTCTATCTGGTCTTTATTGAACTCGCACTTGGCAAGCTTCGCATACAGTTTCGCTTCCCTCAACTTTTGTAGGACTTCCCTGACTAGTTCTACGTGTTGTTCCTTAGTTCGAGACATTATCAATATGTCATCTAAAAAAATAAAGACTCCCTTGTACAACAATGGATGCAATACTTCGTTGATTAATTGCATGAACGCGGCCCCTCCCCCGCACAAACCGAAGGGGAGCACACGATAATTGAATAATCCGAATGCGCAGGAGAAGGCCGTCTTCCACCTGTCCTCTGGTTTGATCTGCAATTTATGGTAGGCCTCAATTAAGTCCAATTTAGTGAATATCTGTCCTTCCGATAACTGGGCGATCAAGTCCTTCACTAAGGGTAGGGGGTATTTATTTACAGTACTGATTGCATTTAGGCCCCTGTAGTCAATGCAGAGCCTCAGCGTTTGGTCCTTTTTCCGCCTGAACAACACAGGCGCCCCTAGAGGGGAATTTGAAGGCTCTATGAAACCCCTCGCTAGGTTTTTATGAATGTATTTTCTCAGTTCCTCCTTTTCCCTAGCTGACATCGGGTATATTTTTGCCTTGGGAAGCTCTGCTCCTGGGACTAGCTCTATTTTCACTTCAACTCTCCGCTTCGGTGGGAAATTGTCTGCTTCCTTCTCATCAAACACGTCCACAAAATCCCGATACTCTGGGGGTAATTTATCTGCCAGTTCTGCTATTCTGATAGAGTCTTCCTCCCCCCTTTTCCCTGGCTCCCTCTCAACTTCCTGGCTCCCTTCTTCCAAATTCATCCTGAAGATCATGCTCTTATCCTCCCAGTTGATTTGCGGGTTGGCCTGCCCCAGCCACGGCATGCCTAGTATAACATTATAGCTGGCTATTTGTGATATCACAAATGACACCTTTCCTTCCCAACTCCCTATCTTACACTTTACATCTTCGGCACTGTACTTAGCTAACGATCCCGATGCTGTGGATCCGTCCAACTGCGAAAAAGCTATTGGGGATTCTAGGTTCGTTCTTTCGCATCCCAATCCCTCGGCTAATTCAGGGGAGATGATGTTCCTGGAACATCCACAATCCACAAATGCTTTGCAGGTTGCTTGTTTGCTGCCATTTTCAAGCTGAATGGGGACCACTATCATAGCTTTGTCCTGACTTACCAACCCCCCCGAGTGGTGCCTCATCGGTGGTTCTTCCTCGGCGCGTTTTCCTGCCACGGCTCTGGGTTTGGGCTGGCCTCCGCCTTCCCCTTTTCTCTGCCAGCACTCGGCAGCCCTGTGGCCCAACCGGCCGCACACGAAGCAGCCACTCCTGCTGGCGCTCACGTTCCCTGTCGGCTCCGTTCTCCTCCCGGCTGGGGTTGATCCCTCCTTCCGGCTCCCCTCTTTCATCTGCGGCCGCTGCTGTAGCCCTCCTCGGTGCCTCCTCGCCTGGGCCAGCGATGTCTCGACGCGCCCCGCCAGCTGAATCCATCCGCGCAGTGTGTCAGGCTCATCACGATGCACCGCCCAGGAGAGGATCTCCCGCCTGAGACCCTCTTTGAAGAGTTCTATCTTTGTTACTGCAGACCATTCCGGCACCTTTTCGGCGAGGCATTGGAACTCCTCCGCATACTCAGATACCGACCTCTGCCCCTGGGAGACGGTCTTCAACTTCTCCCTCGCCCGGATCTGCTCCAGTGGATCTCGGAAACGGGTCTCCAGGGCCCCCATAAAGCGTCGGAGTGACCCCAGACATGGGTCGCGCCGCGCGTGCAGCTGAACGTACCAGCTGGCCGCTCCCCTCTTCAACACTGCACCAATGGCCCGTATCCGGCTGGATTCCGTTCTAAAAGTGTGAGCATTGTCCTCCATATAGCCCCTCACCGTGGTCAGGAAAAAATCCAGTTCAGAGGACTCTCCCCCAAACTCGATCCTTAGATCCTCTCGTCTCGGTAGGGGTCCCTGTGGTGGCAATCCCCAATTCTCCGCCCGTCGCAAGCCCCCTTGCGGACCAGTGGGCCCCGCTGCTGCTTCTCTTGGCCCTGTGCCATGCCCGGCATTCGCCAGGGGCACCAGGGTCTCAGCTGGGAGCGTAGCTGGGATTCTCGGAGGTTTTTCCCCTTCGTCGTCACTCTCCTCCACCCGCGTCAGGCTTGTTTGGGTCTTGGGCCGGGCGCCGGGCTCCTTTCGCATTTCCCTTCCCTTCGGTGCTGGGAGGTCTGCAAAGCCCTGGCTGCTTCCCACGCTCACGTCCCACATTGAGCCAGCCCGAAGTTCCCTTCCTCTCTCTGGCTCCGCCAAAAACGCCAGGCGCTCCATCGCCCTCGACATCACTGCCAGGGTGGTCTCCATCGCCGACATCCTCTCCTCCAGAAACACCATCCTTTGTGGGCCTGGGGAAGGTGAACCTTCCTCTCCTCCGGTGCTGTCTCCCCGCACCACTCCACGCCTCTGGGTTACCCCATTTGGCTGGGCATAAGCGGTGGATGACGCCAGGGCCGCCAGCTGGTGGAACTCAGCGTCCGGCTCGGGAGTGGCCCTTTCCGACCTTCCTCCTCCTGCGCCCAAGAGCTCTTCATCCTCCACTTGCATGTTACACCTCACCGCTACAGCGGGATGGTGTCCGTATTCTTGGCTTAGTGTCAGCTCACCACAGCCGCTCCTGAATGAACACACGAGACTCTCTGTGTTATCACCAGAAACTTTTACTGTAGGAAACATGAACATCAAAAAAGCCAAGAATGGGAGGCTCCGGCCAACCATCCTTTATATACCCTCCCCCTCATTTGAAAAGTCTCTTCCCGCTCAGCAAAACCCCGCGCAAATTCCCCGCCAAGTCCAGCAGCCGTTTCTTCTCCGAGTCCTGAGCCGCAGGTGTCTTATCAATGTCAGTGACCCTGAAACTCAGAGCCACATCCAGGCTCTAGTAGCAGGGTTCTGACATAGAAGGATTTGTGGTTGCAGAGATATAGCGACTTCAAATCAGGTCCATCTTTTTGAAACGCCCTGTACTTTTACTACCATCTCATCTCTTCATAATGATAACCCAGAACAAAAAGACCGAAAGAGTAAATCTTTAAAAGCTATTAAAAACATTAATTATCCAATAGTAATTTGCCATTGCATGCTACTTGTTGCCAAACAGCAGGCATTAAATGCAAAGCTTTTTAACCTTGATAATGATATCAATGAGTCATTGTCACTTAGTGTCAAATATTAATGGCATTGCACACTAGTGTCATACACAGATGATAATAATAATAATAATAATAATAATAATAATAATTGGCAGAATATGTAAAGCAAAGTGAAGAACCTGCTTTGATTGAAGTCAAAAATCAGAAGGTCCTCAAAGCACAGCAGACAAAAAACCAATACAAGAAAACCGCACTACAAACTAGAGCTGACAACTGGCACAACAAAACATTGCATGGAAAGTTCTTTGACAAAATTGAAGGAAAAGCTGATAAGGAGAAGACCTGGCTCTGGCTCACGAATGGGACCCTGAAGAAGGAGACAGAAGGCCTGATCCTTGCAGCCCAGGAGCAAGCCATCAGGACAAAGGCAATTCAGGCCAAGATGGAAAAATCAGCTGATGACCCAAAATGCAGACTGTGCAAGGAAACTGACGAAACCATTGATCATATCCTCAGCTTCTGTAAGAAAATCACACAGACAGACTACAAACAGAGGCACAACTATGTGGCCCAAATGATTCATTGGAACTTATGCCTCAAGTACCACCTCCCAGCAGTAAGGAACTGGTGGGATCACAAACCTGCAAGAGTATTGGAAAACGAGTATTGGAAAAGGTCTGATACTATAATCCACAATGAGAACTCGATAGCTCTCCCAAGAAATCAAAGTCCATGAAGTTAAACAGGGAAACAAGGCTGGCAGATAACAGAGTTCTATTCACTGGAAATGCTTCATAGCAATCAAGGCAGCAAAGTTGTTAAAACTGAGGCAAACTTGAAAAAAGGAACAAGGAATAACATCTGAAGTAAAGTCAAGATCTACTCGAGAGTCACGGCACAGCATGGCCCGACTGAAACTGTAAAACTTGGCTTGGAAACAGGAGCTAGAAACGGAGAAACCTCTCTCCAAAAAGCAACGTTGACACCGCAAAGAAATCTACCAAACAAAAGACTTTTAACAGATTCTGAGCTGTTCAGAATTTGGGGAGTACAAACTCCCAAAACTTTCCCAAGGGAACGCTACCCATTATCCCATCTATTTGCCAGTCTCTGGCTGCGGCGGATTTCCTGTTTTGCACTTCTTTCTCTAGTCACAAAATCTCTACGATTAAACACCCCGTTCCCAGGCGTTTCTTCCACATCTGGCCCTATCTGCGAGGGAGGACTAGAAGAATCCTCTCCAATTAACAAATCTCCAGAGTCAATATGTTCAGGCACCTGCAGCTGTAATGGCCCCTCCGTGGAGGGTGCAATGTCAGTAAATTCCTCATCATTATCTGTGTCAAAGTGCAGGTCCCAAAACACTGCAGGCCTTGGTGCCCTGGCTGGCTGGGACCTAGCTGGCTGGGGCCTAACACTGTCTGTCCAAACAGCATGAATTTTTGCCGTATATGTGTACTGTGATCCGTCTTGAGTCCCTTTGGTGAGATAGGGCAGAATATAAATAAAGTGTTGTTGGGTTGTTGTGTGTTTTCTGGGCAGTATGGCCATGTCCCAGAAGTATTATCTCCTGACGTTTCACCCACATCTATGGCACATCCTCAGAGGTTGTGAGGTATATTATTATTATTATTATTATTATTATTATTAGAGCCCCAAAGCCAAAGATATGATACAAAACTAGAGACTTATTTTAGCCGTTGAGCTTACCTAATTGGTATTTACTACGGTTCCTTAACTGTTAGATCCAGAACTGCTCAACAAAGCCTAATTAGCTCTTTAAACCCATTTATGTGCCACATTAAATCTTGCTCTTGTCACATTCAAAATTTGTTCAAACCCTAATAATATTCAAGATCATGTACTTGCACTGAAAGACAACATGTGTTGGCGTCATAATGAATATTTTAATCTGGGCAATTCATTAGGAGCCTAACAACTTTTTATTTATTTATCTAGGTGAGTCATTTATCTTCCCAGCAAGATTTATGAGACAGTTTGATTAAAAGTGTAGGAAAACCTGGAGCTAGTTATTTATTTTGTATTTATTTCTAGGTTGTTAATTCAGTAAAAATTTGGTCACCAAGTCACATTTATTTCAATGAAGTAAACTGATCTGCCATCCAGTAACAAATGTTTTGCTTCAGATATGGGCAAATATTTAATTTGAATGTGGGAGAATGATAGGCTATAATTTACAAAAAAAAAATGTCTGCAGATGAAAATGATAAACAAACTAGCCTTGGCAAAGAATTTTATTACCTTTTTGAATGTGAACCATAAACATGTTATTGGCAGCCTCGAGCTCAAAATCATGTACAGAATTGATGAAAATACAATCTTAGAAAAACAACAGAGGATCACGCCAAAGACTTATCCAAATATAGCTTTTCATAGAAGTCTACCAGTTGCCTTTGGGAATTCCAATAATGGGATACGAATGAAACAACACACTTCTACTTGTACTTCCCAGCAACAGGCTCACAATCTATTTCATTATATGTTCTATGTACAATTTTGTAATCCTATGGTAGGAACATCTCATGGCAGAAGAAATAAGTCAGTGTTACCTACTCATATCCAAAACTGGGAATGCCTCTACACCAGGGGTTCTTTTTCAGCTATAAAGCCCTTTTTGAAGCAAAGGTTTCTCATGAAGTCCCAAGAAATGTTATATTATATATTACTAGCTGTGCCCGGCCACGCGTTGCTGTGCCGAAGTCTGGTGGTATGGGAAATAAAGTATTGAGGAATTGGTGGTAGTTAAGATAAAGGGTAAAGGTTTTCCCCTGACATTAAGTCCATTATAAATGGGTTATATAGCTGTGTGGAAGGGCCTTGAGTCTACACTGCCATATAATCCAGTTCAAATCAGATAATCTGTATTTTATAGGCAGTGTGGAAGAGGCCTAAGTGAGGCCTAACTCTGCCTGTCCTCTGGGCTTGGGTTGCTAGGAGACCAAGTGGGCGGAGCTTAGCCTTCTAACTGGCAGCAATTGGATAAAAACAATTATTCCTCTCCCTCTAATTAGGACTTTATTTTTCTTTTCTTTTTGTTGTATGAACGTAGAGGCATGGATGAGGGGTTGTGCTGCCAAGTTTAGTGTTTCTGGGATGTGTAGTTTTGTTGTTTTGTCCTAGGCCGAAATTTCATTACCCTTTTATATATATAGATACATATATTATATAATGTATGGGCAAACCTTTGGAAACAGGCGTCGCATTGTGTTTTAAAATTTGAGATATGGGCCGGGTCAGTGGCAGATGGATGGAGAGTGTGTGAATGAAGTGAAAAAAATTGAACATATACCTATGTGCACTAATAATAATAATAATAATAATAATAATAATAATAATAATTAGTGCACATAGGTATATGTTCAATTTTAATTATTATTATAATAATTATATGCTTTATATCAGTGATTCCCAAAGTGGGCACTACCGTCCCCTTGTGGGCGCTGCAGCAATCCAGGGGAGCGGTGATGCCCAAAAGTTCTTGTTCCTCACCAAACTCAGGATTCCAGATCCTTCATTTGTAGAGTTGTAGTCCTCTGATCTGGTCTGGTAACTTAGATAAGGAGGAGTCATGTTGGTTATGAAATGATGTGGCTTTTTCTGCAGCCTGTTGTGACTCAGCTGGAACCTCAGATTGACTCTGATGGGGATGATGGGATTCAGGTTCAAAATCAGGTTCAAAATGTCCCTGTTGTAGAAGATGAGGAACAGGGAGTGCAAGTTCATTTTCCCACAGCAAGGAATGATGTTGATGATACTGAAACTAGTCAGGTGCAAATTGACTTGGAAAAGGAGGACAGTTCTCAGTCTGATAATGAGGCTCAGCAAACTAACGAGCAGGCTGACCTTGACGAGACAGTTTCCTTAGATCGAGCTGACCGTTTGGAATTCAGGGTTTGGAGGAGTGTGATAATAGCAAACAAGAGGGAGGTTAGAGGCCAGAGAAATGCTTTCATGCTTTGCAAAGGGTATTAAAGCAGTGTGTTTGGAAACAAACCTTTGTCAAAGCAACTTTCGTTCAACCAAGAAGCAAACTCTCATTTTCCTGGATTATCTTGCAGCTTTTGTGTTCATGTTCATGGGACTTTGTCATGCTCTATTGGGACTTTGTTTATTCCTTGTGATTTCCCGCCTTTATTTTGTAACGATCTTTTGGAACTTTACTTTTGCTTTTAAAAAACTTTTTATCTTCTATTTTCTAATAAACTAAAAAAGACTTCAACCTGTGTGCAGTTTGGTGTATAACAGCAAGGTGAAGCTAACCTTGTCAGAGTAATTAGCAGCGCAGCAGTAGTTGGATGGAGTCAGTGGAACGCAGAACGAAGAGACACCCAGAGACTTTGGTAAAACTATATACAAGTTTTACTGTAAGCAGTAATAATCAAGACAAACAGACTTGCAGACAAACACAGGACTTGACTCTCACTCTAGGCAGACAGAACTCAACTCAACCCAGAACTGAACTGATGCAATCAGTAAAGCACACACACTTGTGTCTGGACACTCCCTGGTTCCAGCCACACATCAAGGTCATCACAGCTTCTTAGTAATTAACTCTTTCCAGACTATAGTACACTCTGGATGATGCAATCAGTATGCAATACAGGCAAGACACAAATTTCATTTAAACACTATCAATACACAAATCCCACATTAACAAACCCGAGGTGCGACACAGCCATTGCTGCTCACCCTAAAGTACTACTACTAACAGGATTTTGCTGTGCTATAAATGTGTATATGAACGCTCGGAAAATTACTGTTTGGAACGAAATGCTAATAAGCTCATTTCGGATCCCTCTTGTGAACCTGCCGAGTGCGAACTACTTAGCACTAAGTGATCAGAGGCCTTCTGCCAGGACTCAACATGGGCCTTGGGTTATCACCAGCTCCATAGACAAGTGTGTCGCATGTTGTCATTCATCCTGAGATATCCATTTGTCTAAAAGCAATTAAAGCTTAATTGCTGCATAACCTGAATAATTTAGAAAGGCAAATGAGTAGAGCAGGCAAACAAGTGTGTGTTCATTAATTTCTTTGTTATCACCATCTGTTTAATTAAAAAACTACTTTTCCTGAATGAGAGTTTACTATCTAAATGTTTTCTTAATTGAAAATATCTGCAGCAAGAGGGGTCAGCAGCCAGTGCAATATATTTGAGCTTGTACATAAACGATGAGGGCAACACACTTCCTCAATTCCATTAGGGAAATAATGGCCAAAATGTCAAAAAGGCTAATACACTATGTAACAAAATTTGAATTTTTTTCTGTTCCTGGTTGGAAAGTGTTATTCCTTTTTAATTGTGCTATACTTATTTCGAAAGTAGTTGTTATACTTCAGGAACTTTGTTTTTGTAGTCGCCACAAACTGCCACAAACTATGCTGAATTGGTTGAGACTCGATGAGATATTCATTGGAAAACGAGAGCAAAATGTGCTGCAGGATGTCCCTCCCACAAGAATAAAGTTTTTGCAGTTTAGTAAATGTTTTCCATGTTGTTATGATAGAACCAATTAGGAAACAACATCTATAACCCAGGAACAAAAATTGTGTTACATAGTGATACAGTATAGTCTCGCTTATCCAACGTAAACTGGCCGGCGGAACCAGTTTACGAATATAAGAGAATAAGCGATAAGTGAATATGTTGGATAATAAGGAGAGATTAAGGAAAAGCCTATTAAACATCAAATTAGGTTATGATTTTACAAATTAAGCACCAAAACATCATGTTTAACAACGAATTTGACAGAAAAAGTAGTTCAATACGTAGTAATGTTATGTAGTAATCACTGTATTTACGAATTTAGTACCAAAATATCACGATATATTGAAAACATTAACTACAAAAATGTGTTGGATAAACCAGAACATTGGATAAGCGAGTGTTGGATAAGTGAGACTCTACTGTATTTACCTACTGCTGAGATCTTGCATTGAGAGGTAGGACACGATTATGGAACTCCACAGTTTAACTACATCCTCAACCTATGAAAGTTGAATGAAAAATAATGCCTCCACCTTCGTTATTCGGTTTTGATGGAAATAATTTGATAAATCAAACGCATAAATAATCCTTAGAATGTGCTCTTTAACTACCACTATTCACTTTTCCACATCATCACCAGACAACTGGATACATTTTTGCCAATGATGAGCAAGTTTTCTGAAGCTGTCACGGAAGAAGTCAACACTCTGTTTCCGCAACCGGCGTCTCACAGGACCCATCGTGCACAGATCTTCCGAGAGCCAAGCAAAGCAATAATGTGTCCCATACGTTCTTGTGAAATGCCGATTATGCTTGAAATTTCTCTCTGAGTGATACAACGATCGTCCCGAATCAATCTGTCAACCTTTTCTTGTGAAACTTGGTGGTTTCTGTCACAGGACGCCCAACTCTTTATTTTGAAGAGTTGTAGTGCAACACATCGGGGAGCATTAGGCTGAAGAAAATTACCTTAATGGTCCACAACTACCACTTAAGCATTCTAATAGCCATAAATGTCGCAGGGTTTTCTTAGACAAAGAATACTCAGTTCCTTCCTCTGAAATACAAGGGCTGACCCTGTTTTGCTTCCAAGATCAGGTATAATTTATTTATTTATTTATTTACATTACTTTTACCCCGCCTTTCTCTCCTAGGACACTCAAAGCGGCTTACAGTAAATAGGCAAAAATCCAATGCCTAAAAACAATGTAAAAACAACAATTCATATAAAACAATCTACAAAACAACAGTTCATATAAGACAGATACCATTACAAAAAATACAAAATTACAAAACACATTATATAAAAATTTTAAGATTGTCCAAGATTAAAATCCATTCATCCAGAATCCTCAAGTCTTCGTACAGGTCATGTAAAGTCCATGTTCTCATTCATTAAAAGCTTGTGTGCACAACCATGTCTTTAAGGCTTTCCTGAAGCCTAGGAGAGTGTTCCACAGCCGAGGAGCCACCACCGAGAAGGCCCTGTCCCTCGTTCCCACCAGCCTTACCTGCGAGGCTGGTGGGACCAAGAGCAGGGCCTCCCCCGATGATCTAAGAGTTCTAGAAGGCTCATAGGGGGAGATACGTTCGGACAGGTAAGATGGGCCAGAACCATTAGGGCTTTGTAGGTCAAAACCAGCATTTTGAATCGGGCTCGGTAGCATATCGGCAGCCAGTGGAGCTGACTCAACATGGGAGTAGTACGCTCCCTGTAAGCCGCTCCTGTTATTAGTCTGGCTGCCGCCCGTTGTACTAGTTGAAGCTTCCGAGCCGTCTTCAAAGGCAGCCCCACGTAGAGTGCATTGCAGTAGTCCAAACGAGCTGTAACCAGAGCGTGGACCACCGTGCCTTTAATCTGGTGCCTTTGAGGTACTGTAATTTTCACAAACAAACACATCTCCTTGCTTTGCTCCTTGTTCTTCCCAAGTCCCTATTTAGTGGCCGTCATGTCTTCAAAACCGTGAGCTCGAGATTAGTTGATCCCTTACGGCTGACATTTGAAAGACCCTTGGATGCCTTTTTCAGCTTAAGAGTGGGATTAAAAAAATGCTATGATTTGATAAGTATCATTTATTATTTTGAATCAAAGGGAGACTCTTCTGCCGAGTGCTTCCTTGACAAACTATACTTCACTAATTTCAGTAGGTGGCAACATTGCACTAGCCTTGCTTTGCACACCTTGCGAGGAGTTGTGTTCATTTTCAAAAACTTTGGAACCTTAGCAACAAAATTAAACACAGAACCACTAAAACTTTGGAGGAGTGAGGACAAGGCTTGTATTTTAGAGGTTACTGAGTTACATTCGCAATGACCTGAAGTAATTCCCTCCTAACCCTATTACGCTGGTAAGTAAAGAGAGCTGAAGGATCCGAAGGGGAAAATAAATGTTTCACCATGTTCTGTGTAGCACAGAAAGGACGTATTTTATCAAGTGCATGCATTGTGTTCTATGCCATGTTCAATCTACTATGCATACACATGTATGTTCAATAGGGATGTGCACAATACCATTTTGGTGTTGGAGATTCGGGGGATTCGGCTGCCGAATGCATGAAAATGAGACTGGTGGGGGTCAGCTGATCTTTTCAGCTAATGACTGCTAATAGGGATGCTTTGTTGGGAGATGTTAGCTGGCCCTGATTATTTCATAATAACTAAACACAGCTATCTATTCTAAACAATATCTGAAAAATGTGCACCATGATAAAGGTTCAAACCATAGAACACAATATGTATATTAGAGCACCATATACATAATAATGTTAACAATAATACAACTAATAATACAAATAATAATAAGATTTATAGACTGCAATCATCCAGATTTAAATGCTACACAGAGCAGTTTTCAATATAAAACATATATCAGACATATATCAACAATATCAACAAGACTCCAACTAAAGTTTGTTAGAGACACAGTATGTGTACATCCTGATTATTTAATGCCTGGAATTCCTCTGTTTTCTGAGTATTGTTCTTTATTCACTGTCCTAATTTCAGAGGTTTTTAAAATACTTGTAGCCAGATTTTGTTCATTTTCATTGTTTCCTTCTTTCTGTTGAAATTGCCCACATGGCTGTGGATACTAACACCTCCCAACAAAGGATTCCCCTGGGCAGGAAGCAGCCAGGCTTTGAAGCAGAAAGGCCATTAAATGTTAATCAAGCTGGCCATTTGCAACATTCACACTTGCCTCCAGCAGACAAGAGTAATAATAATAATAATAATAATAATAATAATAAAAATAATAATAAGTCCTAGACGCTTGGGAAGTGTTCGACTTGTGATTTTGTGATACGAAATCCAGCATATCTATTTTGTTTGCTGCGTCATAATAATAATAATAATAATATTAATAATAATAATAATAATAATAATAATAATAATAATAATAATAATACATCACACAGTCCTAGACGCTTGGGAAGTGTTTGACTTGTGATTTTGTGATACGAAATCCAGCATATCTATTTTGTTTGCTGTGTCATAATAATAATAATAATAATAATAATAATAATAATAATAATAATACATCACACAGTCCTAGACGCTTGGGAAGTGTTCGACTTGTGATTTTGTGATACGAAATCCAGCATATCTATTTTGTTTGCTGTGTCATAATAATAATAATAATAATAATAATAATAATAATAATAATAATAATAATAATAATACATCACACAGTCCTAGACGCTTGGGAAGTGTTCGACTTGTGATTTTGTGATACAAAATCCAGCATATCTATTTTGTTTGCTGTGTCATAATAATAATAATAATAATAATAATAATAATAATAATAATAATAATGCATCACACAGTCCTAGATGCTTGGGAAGTGTTTGACTTGTGATTTTGTGATACGAAATCCAGCATATCTGTTTTGTTTGCTGTGTCATAATAATAATAATAATAATAATAATAATAATAATAATAATAATAATAATGCATCACAAAGAACTAGATGCTTGGGAAGTGTTCGACTTGTGATTTTGTGATACGAAATCCAGCATATTTATTTTGTTTGCTGTGTCATAATAATAATAATAATAATAATAATAATAATAATAATAATAATAATAATACATCACACAGTCCTAGACGTTTGGGAAGTGTTCGACTTGTGATTTTGTGATACAAAATCCAGCATATCTATTTTGTTTGCTGTGTCATAATAATAATAATAATAATAATAATAATAATAATAATAATAATAATGCATCACACAGTCCTAGATGCTTGGGAAGTGTTCGACTTGTGATTTTGTGATACGAAATCCAGCATATCTATTTTGTTTGCTGTGTCATAATAAAATAATAATAATAATAATAATAATAATAATAATAATAATAACTTTATTCTTGTACCCCGCCTCCATTTCCCCGAAGGGATTCGGGATGGTTTACATGAGAAAACAACATACCACAATGAAAAATAACATACAATTTAAAACATAATATAACTTTCTCCCACCATGGACATTATTCCACAGATATATAAACCCCACTTTCCTAGTTTCCAACAGAACTCACAACCTCTGAGGATGCCTGTCATAGATGTGGGCGAAACGTCAGGAGAGAGTGCTTCTGGAACATGGCCAATACAGTCCGGAGAACTCACAGCAACCCAGTGATTCCAGCCATGAAAGCCTTTGATGACACATCTTTAATATTGCCTTACATGTTTTGCTCTTACATCTTTTAATGTCATTGTGCTTTACTCTGAGCTTCTCTCTTCTTCTCTCCCACCATCTACAGTGGTTTGGATTTATAATAAATAATAATAATAATAAACTTTATTTTTATATCCCGCCCCATCTCCCCGAAGGGACTCGGAGCGGCTCACAACAGGGACAAGCCCGAACAACAACAACATATTTCAAATAAACTTAAAACATTCCAACAATACACAAAATAAAATAATGGACAAATACAATAAAATCCAAGCAGATAAAATCAGAGTGATTAAAAGCAACCCAGTGGGGACCGGTTTCATAAAGTGCTGTATCATGGAAATAAGTAGCAGTGGTAAAAACCAAATTTAAACCAAATCTCTTCCAACAAGTGAGTTGAAAATCATTTATGAAGTTTTTTAGTATTCTTAGAGGCCCAAATATTCCTCTCCTCCCCATATTTATGGCACGGGAAAAAAAATGAGTGGAAAATCTAGCTACTAGAAGACATACACAATATTGTAGATCCTTGAAATCAATGCAATTAAAATACACGCAGACAGGAAATCGATATGAACCACTCAATCTGATAATGTCAGAGTAGCTATCGATATAAAAAAATTAGCTGCCTCTGTATAAAAAATGGGGAGAGTTATTTCCGTAGCACTCACTCACTCACTATAGATATGGTATTCTAAGTAGAAGTGTCACCTAATACATCAGCCCGAAATTAAGAGAGAGATTGAGAGCAGCAGCATGTCACAGCGAAGCAGGAGAGAAGCATTCACACTCGGAAACATCACAATTGAGTGAATCCAGTCTTTCAATAAACCCGTCTACTGTCTACTATTGCCTTACTTTCCCCCCAAAGTTATATCAGGCCCTGCCACATACCTCATTAACCTCAACACAGGATGCAAGAAGAATATTAACTTCGGGGAGTGGAGATCAAATGTACTCTGCTTGCAGGGATACATTATAGATTCGAAGGGTATAAATAGACTTTAAGTTCAGCAGCTCAGTGCTTTAACACACTGTGCCACCAGGGGTATATAAATTAGTAAATTAGTAGTATATACATTATATATAAATATATAAATTACATAAATTAGTAGCATATAAATTAGTATATAAATTGTCAAGTTGTAGGTAGTGTGCAGATCCATTGTGGGCTGTGTTCAGAGTGCTCTTTGATTGTAGGTGAACTATAAATCCCAGCAACTACAACTCCAAAATGTCAAGGTCGACACAAAACTGGGAGGGATAGCTAACACTCCAGAAGACAGGAGCAGAATTCAAAACGATCTTGACAGACTAGAGAGATGGTCCAAAACTAACAAAATGAAGTTCAACAGGGACAAATGCAAGGTACTTCACTTCGGCAGAAAAAATGGAAATCAAAGATACAGAATGGGGGACGATGCCTGGCTTGACAGCAGTGTGTGCGAAAAAGACCTTGGAGTCCTCGTGGACAACAAGTTAAACATGAGCCAACAATGTGATGTGGCAGCTAAAAAAGCCAATGGGATTCTGTCCTGCATCAATAGGGGAATAGCGTCTAGATCCAGGGAAGCCCTGCTCCCCCTTATTCTATTCTGCCTTGGTCAGACCACACCTGGAATCACACTGCGTCCCATTCTGGGCACCACAGTTGAAGGGAGATGTTGACAATCTGGAAAGCGTCCAGAGGAGGGCGACTCAAATGATGAAGGGTCTGGAGAACAAGCCCTATGAGGAGCGGCTTAAAGAGCTGGGCATGTTTAGCCTGCAGAAGAGAAGGCTGAGAGGAGACATGATAGCCATGTACAAATACGTGAAGGGAAGTCATAGGGAAGAGGGAGGGAGCTTGTTTTCTGCTGCCCTGCAGACTAGGACACGGAGGAATGGCTTCAAACGACAGGAAAGGAGATTCCACTTGAACATCAGGAAGAACTTCCTCACTGTGAGAAGGGCTGTTCGACAGTGGAACTCTCTCCCCGGGGCCGTGGTGGAGGCTCCTTCTTTGGAGGCTTTTAAGCAGAGGCTGGATGGCCATCTGTCGGGGGTGCTTTGAATGCGATTTCCTGCTTCTTGGCAGGGGTTGGACTAGATGGCCCATGTGGTCTCTTCCAACTCTACTATTCTATGATTCTAAGGTCTATTTTTCCCAAACTCCACCAGTGTTTACATTTGGGCATATTGAGCAAAGTTTGGTCCAGATCAATCATTATTTTGAGTCCACAGTGCTCTCTGGATATAGGTGAATTACAACTCCCAAACTCAAAGTCAATGCCAACCAAACCCTTCCAGTATTTCCTGTTGGTCATGGGAGTTCTGTGTGCCAAGTTTGGTTTAGTTCCATCGTTGATGGAGTTCAAAAGGCTCTTTGATTGTAGGTGAACTATAAATCCCAGCAATTACAACTCCCAAATGACAAAATCCACCCCAGGATTATTCAAATTTGGGCGAATCGGGTATTTGTGCCAAATTTGGTCCACTGAATGGAAATACATCCTGTGCATCATATATTTACATTATGATTCGTAACAACATGAAAGTTATGAAGTAACAACAAAAATAATGTTATGGTTGGGGGTCACCACAACATGAGGAACTGGATTAAGGGGTCGCGGAATTAGGAAGGTTGAGAACCACTGTTTTTGGACCTCAGATCATAATCATAATAATCATAATAATAATAATAAATGTTATGGTTGGGGTCACCACAACATGAGGAACTGTATTAAGGGGTCGCGGAATTAGGAAGGTTGAGAACCATGGTACAATAGGGATGGGGATCACATTGTGGTTGTGATTTGAATTATATTGATCCTATGAATGAGAGACTTCCACAAGTCCAAGGGTCATCAAGTGTTCTGCTCAGATCTCGCAGACTCAAGGCTGTGGCTTCTTTGATTGAATCAACCCACCTGTAATATTGTTTTCATATTTCCCTTCTGCCTTCCATTTTCTTGAGCTTTATTATCTTTTCCAGTGAGTCACATTCTCTCAGGATACCATCCTCATCTTCTGCTTTTCTGGGAGATCCTTTCTTAAACTATATTCTCTATTATTGATTGCACGGGTGGTTAAGAATGCAGGGTGTTACAAGCCAGCGACGCCTGTCAATCCACGTGAGCCTAACTTCTGCTGTAGAGCATCCCGGTACATGCCTGTTTCACTTTTTCTTTGTGGGTGAAACAAAGGTCTCGCTACCCTTGAGATTTTTCTGCACAACTCAAAAATAATGTGCTTTCAAAGTAAAAGCTCTGCTCATAAATAAATTACACGCAGTCTTATGTGGTTCAAGACAGGGCTTCGGGAAAAGTCCTGAACGCCAACTTTAATGGGTAATGAAGATGCATCCTTTGAGGCTGCTTGGTGTTACTATCTGATTGCAGGTCCCACCATGTATTGCGCATTGAGCACAACTACTCAATGCTCACAAGATGCTGAAGGTTATGTAATCTCTACTGTTTGTCCAAATGATCCGACTTGGGTAGCAGGGGTTTTTTTTGCACCCCAAGGCAGCGTGAGCACTTGAAACCAAACAGAGACCAATAATCATATAATATCTTTAGTAAAACAATTATAAATTCAGGAAAGAATAAGTGGAAAGGATGAGTGAGCAATAGTCCTTTATGATATGGTATGAATTAGTCCAAAGAGTTGAAGAGAAATGTCCAATATTATTGTCCAAAGTCCAGAAACCGAAACACACTCAAAACAGTTGGGAAGTTCTTGAGCAGGGAAACAACAAGAAAGCAGGAGTGAATAACAAGGTCCAAAGTCACTAGGAAGTCTTGGATATCAAGGCAGGCAGAGGACGAAGCTAAAAGCAATCTGGATTCAGGAACAAGGCAAGGACGTGAATTTACTCCGGATTAAATCGGGAGTCGGGGCTCGGCTTGGCCGCCAGGAACAGGAGACTTGGCTTGGTGAAATCAGGGAACTGGAAACGGTGAAGTGTTCTCTGAAGCCGCTACGTTAACACCACAAATTGTTCACAGTACAAGACACTTTTATGGAACTTAGATCTAATCACAGCGAAGGGAAACCAACTCCCCAAAGGTTCCCAAGGAAATCTCCTATCCATTATCCCCTCTAGATGCCAAACGTTGACTCCTTCAGAGCCCTTGTTTTTCTGATCTCTGGCGATACAGAAACTCCCTTCTGTTAAAGGATACATTCCCTGGGGAACTCGGGACATCTGGTTCTACCATGGGAGTAATATTTTCAGTATCTCTCCCAATTTAGGAAGCATCGGAGCTATCCACAGCTGGGGCCTGTAATTGGAAGGAGCTCTGCAAACTAGGTAAAGAGTCAGAATAAGCTTCATCCTGGTCAAAGTTCATTTCAGAATCAGATTCAGAAGCCAAAGGTGGCTGGGATATAATAGTCCATCTCTTAACAGGTAAGGATTGGTTACACTATGTAAAACATTAAAAATGTTCTGGTTTGAAAGTATTATTTCCTGTTTAATTGTGTAGTCCTTACTTAATAATAATAATAATAATAATAATAATAATAATAATAATAATAATAATAATAATATAATAATGAGTTTAAGTTTATTCTGTATCACTTTATCTATGTTTTGAGTTTACAACTTGTAATGTGCACTTTGCTAATCTACTATTAGAACCTCACTGTTTTTAAATTCTATGTTTTTAATAAGTGTGTTTTTATTCTTTTTGGTTAATGTGCAAATATTACAATTGGTGCATGTTGTTGTTTATTGATGTATTGTATATTGTTATTGTTTTGTATTTGATATTTCTGTGAGCTGCCCCAAGTCCCCTCCGGGGAGATGGTGGCGGGATACAAATAAACAACTACTTCTTCTTCTTCTTCTTCTTCTTCTTCTTCTTCTTCTTCTTCTTCTTCTTCTAATTATTGTTGTTGTTGTTGTTGTTGTTGTTATTAAGTAGTTGTTATAGGTCCTGAAAGTTTTTTTTTGTGGCTGCCACAAACTAGGTTGAATTGGTTGACTCTCTATCAGATATTTATTGAAAAACTAAAGCAAAACCTGCTGCAGGATTTCCCTTCTCGCAAAGACAAAGTTTTGTCGAAGGCTTTCATGGCCGGAATCACTGGGTTGCTGTGAGTTTTCTGGACTCAATTTGTAAGCCGAAGAGCCTGCGTTGTCCGTAGCTGCCACCAAGGTCATGTGACCGGCATGACTGCATGAAGCACCATTACCTTCCCGCCGGAGCAATACCTATTTTCAAATATTTTTATTAAGGTTTTTATCATATAAAATAGAGTAAATTAACATCAAAAGCGTGGGAACATTTTGATTATATAGAAAGTAGGAAAACAGAGAAAAGAAATAAGAAAGATTTAAAAAAAGGGAAATAAATAAATAAATGTTGACTTCCTTCTTACTTTGTTAGTTCTATAGGCCATTTTCAGTCAATGTATTCTTGTTTTAAATCTACTTCCCCTTTGTCTTCTTCGTTTCCTTAGGATTGCAGACTTTCAACAAATGAGGTCTATCTTCATCTGTTTCAGATAATATTTTACAAGATCCCAGTTAGTTTCTTTCTTAGGTAGACCTTGATTAGGCGTCAGCCAATACGTAAGTCTACCGGAGCGATACATATTGATCTACTCACATTTGCATGTTTTTGAATGCTAAGTTGACAAAAGCTGGGGCTAACAGTGGGAGCTCACCCTGCTCCCTGGATTCAAGCTGCCGACCTTTTGGTGAGAAAAGTGTGTCTTAGGGTAGCAGCATCACTTGTTTATTTGGTGGATCCAGAATCCAGACCGGCTTTACATTCTGCCTTCTCTCTTTTTTTTTTTTTCTTTCCCCTAGAAATATCGGAAATCATTTTCTCTGGCACCTTCCACTTACTTACAAATAGCTATTTGCCTGGAAAGTGGTTCTTAAATCAGGGACTGAGTAACTGGAACCTCCTAAAATCTAATTGTTGTACTTTAGCTTTCCATCACGCCGGATGTATTTATTCCCGTCTTCTCGACAGTCAAATCTCCCAAACCGGGGAGTACGTCCACCGTCTAGGCAACAAACTGTGATGCCTATTTGCCGCTTCTCTTGGATTCACAGGTGTTTGATATACGGAGAGATTTTCAATAATTGCTAAAAGCTCCTGTCGGTGTGGAGGAGATGCTGTCGGGGTGGAGACGGCTTTTATCACAGCCATGGAGCGTCGTCTGCTGCTTTGGTAAAAGGTTTTTAAGTTTTTTAAGTACTCATTTTTTAAAAAAACTATAAATCACCTCCTTTCATGATTACGCTTTTTCAAGACGGCACGCCGATTTGCATAAACGCTTTCGCCAAATTTGCCTTATTTAGTCATTGGCATGGTAAATAAGATTTCAACCCCATTTGCATTTGATCCCCTCTGAAGTTTGAGCACTCTTTCCCAGCGTCTGCAATGAAGGAAATCTATCGGAGCGAAATCAGATCAGAAGCTGTTCAAGCATGCGTGCTATTGCATGTTCAAATCAGAAGGAAACCACCCACTTGCAAGAAGAAGACATTGTGGGGTTTGCTGATGAGGACACATAACTCTATCTATTCTTTCCATCAAATTATTAAATTTCTGAAACAATGCCTAACATGAGAATTGGACCTGATGTTGGTGAGAAAACCGGCACTTGTCTTCCACAGGTATTTATCTTTAGCCGCATCCTGTCCAATGCAGACTTCATGTGATCTGCATAGCATTTTATGATGAATCATTTAGTATAAGGTTGTAAGCCAGTGGCTCTCAACTTTCCTAATACAGTTCCTCATGTTGTGGTGACCCCCAACCATAACATTATTTTCGTTGATACTTCATAACTGTAATTTTGAGTCAGGTTGGGTTCTGACCTGAAGGTTGGGTTGTTGATATGAAGGTTGGGTTGATGACCTGAAGGTTGGGTTGTTGACTTGAAGGTTGCGTTGCTGATCTGAAGTTTGGTTTCTGACCTGAAGGTTGGGTTGCTGATCTGAAGGTTGGGTTGCTGACCTGAAGGTTGGGTTGCTGACCTGAAGGTTGGGTTGCTGACCTGAAGGTTGGGTTGCTGACCTGAAGGTTGGGTTGCTGACTTGAAGGTTGGGTAGCTGACCTGAAGGTTAGGTTGCTGATCTGAAGGTTGGGTTGCTGCCTTGAAGGTTGGGTTGCTGCCTTGAAGGTTGGGTTGCTGACCTGAAGGTTGGTTTGTTGATCTGAAGGTTGGGTTGCTGACCTGAAGGTGGGGTTGCTGACCTGAAGGTGGGGTTGCTGACCTGAAGATGGGGTTGCTGACCTGAAGGTCGGGTTGCTGACTTGAAGGTTGAGTTGTTGACTTGAAGGTTGGGTTGCTGACCTGAAGGTTGGGTTGTTGATCTGAAGGTTGGGTTGCGGATCTGAAGGTTGGCGATTCAAGTCAGTGAGATGGGGTGAGCTCCCACCTGTCAGCTCTAGCTTGTGGGTAAATAAGAGAAACCTCCCAGCAGGATGTGGCATCCCCTGGGCAATGTCTCTGTAGATGGCCAATTCTCTCACACCAGAAGCGACTTGCAGTATGCTCTCAAAACCCAGAGGAAGGTTGAGGAAGAAGTAATGAAGTGATGGCCAACCTCAATGTATCTCATGCTTTGTTGTTCTTCCTTTTTGCATCGTTCTGAGTTCAGACAGGTTCTAAGTCCAATAAAGTGTTCCTTTTCAATCTACTTCTCCAGTCTTGTCATTCCATGATTGTTGAAAAATATGGATAGAGGAAAAAGGAATTTGGATGGCATATTTAGTTCTTCCCCCATCAAACCACACAATAGCTCTGAAAGACATATTAGAGCAAGAAGTAGTGCTCACATAGTTCTCAACTATGTGGACATTTCAATCCTTAACTTTGCATTTCTGTGAATGCTGCACGGCCTTTTCCATTTCAAGGAATGTTTCATGGCACCCTAATTTTGTGCATAGGAGGGCATGAATATTTAGGAGCTTTGCAAATGATTTCATCAGCAACTTCCCAAAAAGGAGCATCATTATGAGAGGTGAAACTTTTCTTTTTCCGTCTACTCTGCTGAATTTTGTCCTGCGAGTTCCAAACTTGCATTGTACGTACGGCACAGAGTCTGCTGACAACTGGTGGCTTTGAATTAACCGAGGCCTCCTGGGTGGCTGAGATGAAGTGAGGAAACCAAAAGGAAACCGTTTCTATGGGGAAAGTGCAAATGGGGGGTGGGATAGGTGCTTAAAAGGGAAATTTAAGATTAAAAGGACCTGGAAACAGAAGTCACGTGAAGCTTTATGATGAATGGCCGTTTAGTTAATATTTGGTAGGGTGGTGCGGGGTGGAGGGAAGTGTGGAAACAGCGTTTTGTGTGCGCAGGGAGTAGTGGTAGATTTCAAAGCCTGCCAATGAGATCTCTTTGTCTTGGTTGCCAACATTAACGCCTGGAACGAGGAGTCCCTTGGTGGGAACTCTCTATGGTTGTGTTAACTCTGCGACTCAGGTTGTTTGAATTCTTGGATTTTCCGGTGCCAATGCAAATGCACTTGCCAATTATAATGCTACTTGGGGCATGGGTGAGTAATGCTGAAAGGCCATTGTAGCATGTATACGTGGGGGGAAAACTCACAATGTGTCACAAAAAAACTGGGAATGCAAATTATCCTGGAGGCAAAGGATGACAGAAAAAGGAACAACAACAATATCTTTCCTTCCATGTCATCTGCGATGAGCCCTCAAACATCTTGTAGTGACACAAGCTTCTTCTTCCCTTTCTTTAAGGAACTTGTGATCATCCTGTTTTGGGGGATTCTCTGTTATTGTCATTTGACGAACACACCAATACGTGTGTTATGTCAATATTCCCTTCCAAGCGGAGAACGGTGTGTTTTGATCCATCATGAAAGGCACGTTGCCACGCTGTATTGAGGGAAATGTTGTCCACAAGGAAGCATTTTCTTTGCCTAAACAGCCTGGAGGTAATTTTTGCTTCACTCGATCCTGTGTTTAACTCGTTTCCTGCTATCAAAGTTCTTGGCGGATAGTGACTATTAGCACCGCAGTTATGATACATTGCACATTTTGAGGCGAAAGGGGATGACAGAAATGAGCCTGGAAATTTGAACAGAAGCTTATAAACGAGACAGTGATTTTTTTTGGCTAGTTGCCTCCAAGATACAAGCAAGGAAATTGAAACACTCAAAGTCTTGAATACAGTTTGCAAACTGTTGTCGCACCTCAGAATAGTTCACCTTGCTGTAGACACCAGGCCGCACACAGAGATAGTCTTTTGTAATTTTATTGAGCAAAAGCAGAATATATATAGTATCAAAGCAGGCAGAAATATACAGTAGAGTCTCACTTATCCAACATAAACGGGCCGGCAGAATGTTGGAGAAGTGAATATGTTGAATAATAAGGAGGCATTAAGGAAAAGCCTATTAAACATCAAATTAGGTTATGATTTTACAAATTAAGCACCAAAACATCATGTTATACAACAAATTTGACAAAAAAAGTAGTTCAATACGCAGTAATGCTATGTAGTAATTACTGTATTTACGAATTTAGCACCAAAATATCATGATGTATTGAAAACATTGACTACAGAAATGCGTTGGATAATCCAGAACGTTGGATAAGCGAGTGTTGGATAAGTGAGACTCTACTGTAGTTCCAAAGGTACAGTAGAGTCTCACTTATCCAACACTCGCTTATCCAACGTTCTGGATTATCCAACGCATTTCTGATATTTTGGTCCTAATTTTGTAAATACAGTAATTACAACATAACATTACTGCGTATTGAACTACTTTTTCTGTCAAATTTGTTGTATAACATGATGTTTTGGTGCTTAATTTGTAAAATCATAACCTATTTTGATGTTTAATAGGCTTTTTCTTAATCTCTCCTTATTATCCAACATATTCGCTTATCCAATGTTCTGCCGGCCCGTTTATGTTGGATAAGTGAGACTCTACTGTAGTTGTAAAATAGAGTCAGTAAATCCAATAATCCATAAACAAGAAGCAAGAGTCCATTTCCAAAGATGCAATAATCCAAAGGTTACAAGGATTCTCAAACAGGAGTATATCCAAAGCAGGAGTAGCATGAAGACATAGACCATCCACCCTGATGAAGTGAGAATTTGCTTTGACAAAGATTTGCCGTTCAACACACTGTTTTTAAAAGCAACCCGAAAATGCACTCTTTCTCCCTTCACTGGCCTCCCTTTTCCCGGCTAATCTAAGACTTCGCCATGGCATTCCTTTCAATTGTAAATGGTCCGCCCAAACCAGCCACAGTTGTCTTGACTGTCATCCCATGTTCCTAAGCTCTGTCGATTCCAGTCTACTCCATTCTTCCAAGGCAACGGAGCATGGGGATGTGTGGGAGGGATTAGTAGGCTCCTCCTCCCCTTGTGTTCATTGAATAGATTTTGGAAATACCTGCTTGGCACCGGTGTCTCTCTACGACAGCAAAAAAGGAGACAAGGACGTCCTTTGGCCACCACTAAGAACACAAATAAATGCCTCAAAATTGAATGTCCCTTATCTTTCCACTCAAGGGGAAAGAGCTTATCCGTGGTTAAAGATAACTTTTTGCATTTGGCTGCAATCCCCAAAGGGATTTCTTTTACGGAGAAAAGCTATTTGGTGATCATCCGCTCACTCCGGGGGGTGCCTACCTTAGTCATTATGGGACATCTTTACCATCTTTATTTACCATCTGTATTGGCATATAAAGATATATCAGGGCCGAGATGATGCCATGGCTCCCTCCTGCGTGCCGGAGCTCAAGTCAATTATAATGACAGATAGCATTCTCCCGGCTTATCTGATTACCTCTGACCTTTCAGCAGCTGCAGAAAGCCAAAACAAGCCTGAAAGGAGAAGTCAGGCATAGATGACACAGAGCTGGAATTTCATATCTCAGCCACAGTCAGGAGCACCCTGAATGTCAGCAGATTTCTGACAAAGCCCCTAGCAAATAATTTCTTGGATGGTTTGGCTCTACGGCAGCTTGTCATCTATTACAACCGGCCACTGACAAAAGGCATAAACTTGACTTATCTTATATGGATATGTTGTATAGCAGTGATAGGCTGTGTAGCAGAGTTTCCTACAATATTCTCTTCAAACGTTGAAAGGAAAGAAAGAAACAAGGAACACTGAAGCTTTGCAACACTCACTTTATGCTTCAGCAAAAGGAAGATAAACACTCATTATTAGGAATCAATAAGAGGCAACAGGTTTTCACATAGAGTTTAGTCTTTGGGGAAAGTCGTGTCTGCTCAAAGGGACTTATAATAGAGATATTTCCACAGGAGACAGAAAAATGGACAGGGCTGGTTTCATCAGACATCCGGTACCAGCAATAAGGAGTCAGTGGAAGCATCTGGGTCCTTTTAGGTCAGTGATGGCCAACCTATGACACGCGTGTCAGCACTGACACGCCTAGCCATTTTTGCTGACACATTGCCGCATGCAGATTGATTAGATGACTAATGTCTTTTGTGGCCAATTTTGGTGTGATTTGGTCCAGTGGTTTTGTTGTTTACTCCATGGGAATTATGCACATTACATTTATATATAAAATATATATATGTATATATACACACACACATATACACATACTAACTGTGCCCGGCCACGCGTTGCTGTGGCGAAGTCTGGTGGTATGGGAAATAAAGTATTGAAGAATTGGGTAGTGGTAGTTAAGGTAAAGGGTAAAGGTTTTACCTTACATTAAGTCCATTATAAATGGGTTATATAACTGTGTGGAAGGGCCATATAATCCAGTTAAAATCTGATAATCTGTATTTTATAGGCAGTGTGGAAGAGGCCTAAGTGAGGCCTAACTCTGCCTGTCCACTGAGCTGAGTGGGTTGCTAGGAGACCCAGTGGGTAGAGCTTAGCCTTCTAACTGGCAGCAATTGGATAAAAACAATTATTCCTCTCCCTCTAATTAGGACTTTATTTTTCTTTTCTTTTTGTTATTTTATTTTTTTGGTTATTTAATATTTAATATTTATTTTACTTAAGTGATATTTGTCTTTACTGTTCTAATGTAGCACAAATCCTATGTAAAATCATACTACGTATTTTTGACATTAATATTGAAATCTGAAATATATACAGAAAGTCTTTACTCATCCATGCCTCTACGTTGATGATGTGATACGAAATCCAGCATATCTATTTTGTTTGCTGTGTCATAAAATAATAATAATAATAATAATAATAATAATAGATCTATTGATCTTAAATAACCTTTTTTTAAATAAGGAAACCTTTTTCTAATCTCATGCTGTTCCTTATTAAGAACTTTGACCTCTGTTCACTTTTCAGAGAAAGTAAAAAATTGCGTGTTAATGTGCGTGTGTGTGTGTGTGTGTGTGTGTAAAGGGAGCGTATAATTGTTAGGAGGCCTTTCCGTGCAGTTTGATGATAATTTAAGGGAAGTGGACTTTATTTTATGCTCAATTAAAATTTAATTGCTCACTGACACTGCTCATATTCCTCACACTAAATCACTCTTTCTGGAGAGAGAGAGAGACCGCGACGTGTGTAAGAAGAACTTACGAAGGCAATCACCAGTTTGACCAAATTGCCTGCCCCGCTATTTTGGAAAAGCTTCAGGTGGAATTAAAACGCATCCTATTTGACAGCTAATTTGACACATTTGGGATTTTGTTGATTTTTTAAAAGCATTTTTTTTTTGCTTCAGAAACTAAACTAAGACCTGATTAAATGGGTCGCTCAGAGGTCTTCTGGACAAGTGACCTCCTGAGTTGTCCAGAAGGAGAAGAGCATTGAATGCTCCGCTTATCGTTGCCTTTTTCTGGCTCCGCAATTGCCGATAATCATTGCCAAATCCAGAAGGTCCATGATAAAGTAGACACCAGTGGTTTAGATCAGTTGCCCAGACTGATGGAGGTTTATCGCTCTCTCATCTGATAGTTAAACAAAACCATCTGCATCGTCTAACCAATTTTCCAGGCTGGCCCGGTCCGAAATCCCCGCAGCTAATCAGCAGTCGTAAATTCAGCATTCGTATTCACACCCAGTCTCCCTTTCCTATTAAGTTGGGGATTTACAGAACGAGATGGATCTCCACATCAGATTCATTTTCATGAGCTTCGTATAGATACTTGGGGGCATTCCCTGTTTGCAGACAGAATGCTAAGCTAGATCGCTCTGGCCCAGTATCGTCATTCTTACATTTCTCTCTCTCATCATTTCCATTTTATCAGCTTTATTAGATGCGGAATATGAGCCACCTAGAAGTAAGGAAATAATAAATTAAGGTAAATGTCTGCAATGGGCAGCTTGTGGACTGATGACAGAAGCAATGGATAAAATAATAATAATAATAATAATAATAATAATAATAATAATAATAATAATACAAGAAAACCGCACTACAAACTAGAGCTGACAGCTGGCACAGCAAAACATTGCATGGAAAGTGAAGGAAAAGCTGACAAGGAGAAGACCTGGCTCTGGCTCACGAATGGGACCCTGAAGAAGGAGACAGAAGGCCTGATCCTTGCAGCCCAGGAGCAAGACATCAGGACAAATGCAATTAAGGCCAAGATGGAAAAATCAGCTGATGACCCAAAATGCAGACTGTGCAAGGAAACCAATGAAACCATTGATCATATCCTCAGCTTCTGTAAGAAAATCGCACAGACAGACTACAAACAGAGGCACAACTATGTGGCCCAAATGATTCATTGGAACTTATGCCTCAAGTACCACCTCCCTGCAGCAAAGAACGGGTGGGATCACAAACCTGCAAAAGTATTGGAAAATGAACATGCAAAGATACTGTGGGACTTCCGAATCCAGACTGACAAAGTTCTGGAACACAACACACCAGACATCACAGTTGTGGAAAAGAAAAAGGTTTGGAACATTGATGTCGCCATCCCAGGTGATAGTCGCATTGACGAAAAACAACAGGAAAAACTCAGCCGCTCTCAGGACCTCAAGATTGAACTGGAAAGACTCTGGCAGAAACCAGTGCAGGTGGTCCCAGTGGTGATGGGCACACTGGGTGCCGTGCCAAAAGATCTCAGCCGGCAATTGGAAACAATAGACATTGACAAAATCACGTTCTGCCAACTGCAAAAGGCCACCCTGCTGGGATCTGCGCCCATCATCCGAAAATACATCACACAGTCCTAGACACTTGGGAAGTGTTCGACTTGTGATTTTGTGATACGAAATCCAGCATATCTATCTTGTTTGCTGTGTCATAATAAAATAATAATAATAATATTTCATATCATCCAAACATACATCACACAGTCCTAAACACTTGGGAAGTGTTCGACTTGTGATTTTGTGATATGAAATCCAGCATGTCTATCTTGTTTGCCGTGTCATACAATAAAATAATAATAATATTTCACATCATCCAAACATACATCACACAGTCCTAGACACTTGGGAAGTGTTCGACTTGTGATTTTGTGATATGAAATCCAGCATGTCTATCTTGTTTTCTGCATCATACTATGTTATTGTGTCAATAATAATAATAACCTATTCCGTTGCATTCTAACTCACCAAACAAAGATTCCCATAAGTAGGAAACGGCCAGGCTTTGAGGCTGCAAGGCAATTCACTGCTATTCCACCTGGCCAACAAAGGATTCCCATACGCCACAGCAATGCGTGGCCGGGCACAGCTGGTAAATATAAAAAAGCAACACTGCACCAGTCATTTCTGCCTCCCAAAATACGATCTTGATCATCGATCTACTTTCTCCTTGTGTGAAAAAGGAAACAAATATAGCATTTCTTTCACATATTATGATGCTAAGCTAACCTCTAGATGGCACTGGAGTTATTCCGAAAATACTTTCAAGCTTCTCAAGCACCGCAATGAAAATCAAGACTTTCCTCCCGGAGATATTGAGGGTATTTCATAGACTGCGTTGGAACTTGAACCTTTTTCTTAATTAGAAAGAAATACCTTTGGAAGAAACATTCCAGAAGCGATGGGTATATGTCTATGCCCATTTACCATGCGCAGCTTTAAAAGGCCAATCAATATCCGCTCCATAGTATATCGCTTGTGTATGTCTAGACACTAAATGATTACTGGCCATTGGAACATCAAGGGCATGGTTATTTACTCTTTCCAATGGATTTAGATGCTGGAAAAAAAGGACACGCTGCAGTTCAATGCGTCGCTAAATCTAACTGCCTTAATTAAACGGCATTGGCTTTTATTATACAGGTTCGACAATGCCATCGGATAGCAAGAGCCGTACACTACAGCCTCGCATTAATGTCTCTTTTAAGCACCTCTTGAAGAAACATATTATCGTATATACTTGAGTATAAGCCAACTCGAATATAAGCCGAAGCATCTAGTTTTACCACAAAAAACTGGGAAAGCTTATTGACTCGAGTATTAGCCAAGGGTGGTAAATTTCAAAATAAAAATAGATACCAATAAAATTACATTAACTGAGGCATAAGTGGGGTAAATGTTTTTTTGAATATTTACCGTATTTCAAAGAAAAACAGTAAGCTAACTCTGTAAGTGCCTAAGTAGGGTCAACAAAAGCAATATAGTATCAACAATAACTTTATAATCATCATCATCAACAATAACAACAACTTCCTTTGTATCCTGCTCTATCTATCTCCCCATGGGGACTCAGCATAGTAACAGGCAAACATTCAATGCCTATATAATCAATGCAGAGATAGATATAGCTCTATAATTATAGATACTAATTTCACATTTGCATTTCCCCCCTGAAAAGTTTGCAAATCCTCTGTGCATTTCCCTCCTGCAATATTTGCAAGTCCCATTTATCTATGATTACATCTATCTAGACATCTCTCTCTGTGTGTGCATATTTAAAAGGCCTATATCTATATTAATATCTATCTGACCTTGACCCGATCATAAGCCGGCTTTTTCAGCCCCCAAAAAGAGATTTAAAAACTCGGCTTATCTTCAAGTATATAGGGTATGTCCACTTTTATTCACCTCTGGGTATCTGCCCAGGCAGTTTCTTAAAATAGCACCAGAAACTTCGTTCTCCGAGAGCATTTTTGAGTCCGAGATTTAAGTTCATGATTCAGATTCATAACCATAAGGTGCGCAATCTGTTCCAGGCTGGAGAGCTTTGATGCAGGGCAAGCGTTGGAGCTGATACCGGGGATTGGCACTCTTGGGCATCTCCCAAGATCCACTAACCCAGTCAACTCTGCCAAGTTCTGGAGTTCTGCGTCTCTTCTTTCTCTCCTGCATTGTTCTGACATTGGCCGGCGTCTTGCCATGAGCAGGTGAAAGCTGTACAACAAATGCAGAGAACCGTATGTACTTGAAGATAAGCCGAGTTTTTTTTATCTCTTTTTGGGGGCTGAAAAAGCCTCCCCCGGTTTATAATCGGGTCAAGGTCAAGCCAGCAGCGGGAGCCTGGAGGCCACAGTATGTTTTCTTTTCCAAAACCTCCCTTCTCTGCTTCTCCTCCCAGGCTGGAGTTATCTTACTTTTTAAGAGACAAGGGAATGTTTTCAAAAGCGAAAGGAGAGTGAGCGAGAGCCTCTTGCAAGCCAGGAAGAAGAAAAAGATTGCATGGGTGTAAGGGGAAGAAAAAGAGAGACTCTTGCAAATTTGCAGGATTTATTATTATTATTACAGTAGAGTTCCAGTTATTCGACATAAATGGGCAGGCCGAATGTCGAATAACTGGATCTGATGGATAATAGGGAGGCCCTATTATCCAGCAAGCCGGTTGAAGGAAGTGCCCCGTGCACGTTGCTAGGTAGATAGCAAGCTACCTAACAACGCTCAGGGGTGCTTCTGCCCTGCCTCTTGGGAGGCTCCCGTGCACGTTGCTAGGTAGATAACAAGCTACCTAACAACGCTCAGGGGTGCTTCCTAAGCCGATTGCTCACCGCTCCGCCCCTTGCAACGCGCACAGACGCCTCCCAAGGGGCAGAGCAGTGAGCACTCGGCTTAGCGAAGCCCCTGTGCGCGTTGCTAGGTAGCTTGCTATCTACCTAGCAATGCGCACGGGCCCTTCTCTGCTCGCTGCCCTGCCTCTTGGGAGGTGCCTGTGCGCGTTGCTAGGTAGATAGCAAGCTACCTAGCAACGTGCATGAGCGCCTCCCAAGGGGCCTGGGACGTCGGATAATACAGAGTGTCGGTTAACCGGAAATCGGTTAACCGGACCTCTACTGTACTATTTTTGCAAGAACGTTTGAATCAATAGGGAGGGAAGGAGGGAAAGAAGAGCAACAGAAGGTGTGTATTTCTTTTTATTCCTAAGGAAACAAAAATGGGGTGGGTTTTTTGGGAGAGGGAGCGAAGTTTTAAAAAGCCCTTTCTGGCTACTTTTAGAGTTTGAAAAGGGATAAATAAAAGAGGTGGGAAAAGGGAGGAGAAAAGAGGCCAAAGTTGTTTTTAGGACGGCTTTCCTTGCATTTCTTCCTTGAGCAAATGCATGCCCCAAAGCTTGTAAATAATATATAGATTTCCCCCTACAAATACATTAATATATGAATTTTCCCCTCATACGTTTGCAAGTCTCTGCAAGTCCTATAAAGATATCATTCTTTATATATAGAGCAATGTCTAGATAGATAGATATTAAAATAGAAATATGACCTCATTGACTGGTCCATGAGGTCACGAAGAGTCGAAAACGACTGAACGAGTGAGTCGATAGGCTTTTTAAATATGCACACACAGAGAGAGATGTCTAGATAGATGTAAACATAGATAAATGGGACTTGCAAATACTGCAGGAGGGAAATGCACAGAGGATTTGCAAACTTTTCAGGGGGAAATGCAAATGTGAAATTAGTATATATAATTATAGAGCTATATCTATCTCTGCATTGATTATATAGGCACTGAATGTTTGCCTGTTACTATGTTGGAAGCCGGCTTGAGTCCACATGGGGAGATAGATAGAGCAGGATACAAAGGAAGTTGTTGTTGTTATTGTTGACGATGATGATAATAATAATGATGATGATTATAAAGTTATTGTTGATACCATATTGTTTTTGTTGACCCTACTTATGCACTTACAGTGTTAGCTTACTGTTTTTCTTTGAAATACGGTAAATATTCAAAAAACATTTACCCCACTTATGCCTCAGTTAATGTAATTTTATTGTTATCTATTTTTATTTTGGCATTTACCAGTAGCTGCTGCATTTCCCACCCTCGGCTTATACTCGAGTCAATAAGCTTTCCCAGTTTTTGTGGTAAAATTAGGTGCCTTGGTGTCAGGGTATTGTGAATTGTGTGAAATGTTAAAATCAATCTAGGCTGTTAGAAATGCCTTCTGTGTTAGTTTCGGCAAGGCATTTCAGTAGTTATGGAGTTAATAAGAACCTGCTTTGATTGATGTATCACAGGACCAATGGGGTCAAGTTTGTTTGACTGGGACTTCCTTCTTGGTCTGTGGAATGCAGGGGAGTGTCATCTGTGTGTGTTCGGCGTGAGCATTCTCTGGAGATGGACTATGAATGCTATGCTCTGAAGCCGAGAAATGTAACTTTAAGTAGATATGTAAATAAAGTTTAACAACAGTTGGATTTTAACTGACCCCCTCGCCTGCTGGAGTGTTTCTTGGCCAGTGCTGACTCTCCGCATGGGAAGACAGCCTGGAGAAGGAGGTGAGACCGGGATGATGTTTTTGGAACCCACTCTGCACAGCAACCAGGGTCTCTCCCCACTGTCATCACCCCGACAGTCGGCTTATACTCGAGTATATACGGTAATATCATAAGTGCACACAATGGAAAGAAGCTCGGGCAGAGCTGCATAGAACAGAGTTAAATATAAATGGTATATTTGCAGTTAAAAACCATAAAAACATAATCAAAGCTTAAAAGCCACAGAAAGGCAGCACTCTCTGTCAAAGATGCTGCAAATTCCCGGGCTCACAGACAAATCAGAATGCAATTATCCTTTCTTATGGTCCATCTGCAAGAACGTATCTTTGGAAACATGTGTATAAAACATGCACGTTAAGGGAAATTATTTACAAAAATGTACACATTAGGAAAGAAATATATGCTTTGGATAAATGGACCGGAAAACTGCATGCAAAACTGTTTACAATTTTCCTTTCTACCGAAATGTGCATGGAAATTAGTATGGATTTTTGTCTCCCTTCCTCCACTCAAAACACAAATGTTATGAAATATGAAGCAGACACATCCATCCATCCACTGCTTTATGATCAATTTCATTCAAGACGTTATGCAAAAAATTCAATAAAGTTTGTATGGAAAGGATAGGGAAGCAAAGACCTACGGACGACATTGTTTAACTCATTCTTCCCTTTGTTACCAAACTGCAAAAAAAGCAAAAAAAAAGTACTATATAAAAAGTTGAGACGCATCAAAGTCCTAGAGGCACGTTGGTTATTAATTTCATTTGGGAGGGACGAGCGGGGAGAGATATTAGGGACAATTAGCAATGAAAATTCTCATCCATATAAATGCACTAAAGATTGCCTCTAAAGCTATTTAGTTAATTGATCTGTAAAAACGGTTGATTCATGATGAGCAGAAAGACGAATTAATCTTCATTTGAAGCCTGAAAACAAGTCTGGACGATAAGGTGGGGTCAAAGAAGTATTTGTTAGATTGGGGAGCTCATCCTCCTCTTCCACCCGCCCCAGTTCTATTGCTTTAAGTGGTTTCGGGTTTGCAATTCGCTTGCCTTATTTTGCTTGCCTAACAAGCAGTAGTTATTATTTCGAGTACATTACTGAGAATGGAGGAACCTAGATTTGAATTTGCATGACCTTGGATGTCTTTTTCTCTTGGCCTCACCACCTTACTATCCTCACTTTCCTAGTTTCCAACAGACCTCACAACTTCTGAGGATGCCTGCCATAGATGTGGGTGAAACGTCAGGAGAGAGTGCTCTGGAACATGGCCATACAGCCCAGAAAACTCACAGCAACCCAAACATAATAATAATAATAATAATAATAATAATAATAATAATAATAATAATAATAACAACAACAGCAGACAAAGAATCAGTACAAGAAAACCGCACTACAAACTAGAGCTGACGGCTGGCACAACAAAACATTGCATGGAAAGTTCCTTGACATAATTGAAGGAAAAGCTGATAAGGAGAAGACCTGGCTCTGGCTCACAAATGGGACCCTGAAAAAGGAGACAGAAGACCTGATCCTTGCAGCCCAGGAGCAAGACATCAGGACAAAGGCAAATCAGGCCAAGATCGAAAAATCAGCTGTTGACCCAAAATGCAGACTGTGCAAGTAAGCTGACGAAAACATTGATCATATCCTCAGCTGCTATAAGAAAATCACACAGACAGACTACAAACAGAGGCACAACTATGTGGCCCAAATGATTCATTGGAACTTATGCCTCAAGTACCACCTCCCAGCAGTAAAGAACTGGTGGGATCACAAACCTGCAAAAGTATTGGAAAATGAGCACGCAAAGATACTGTGGGACTTCCGAATCCAGACTGACAAAGTTCTGGAGCACAACACACCAGACATCACAGTTGTGGAAAAGAAAAAGGTTTGGATCATTGATGTCGCCATCCCAGGTGACAGTCGCATTGACGAAAAACAACAGGAAAAACTCAGCTGCTATCAGGACCTCAAGATTGAACTTCAAAGACTCTGGCAAGAACCAGTGCAGGTGGTCCCGGTGGTGATGGGCACACTGGGTGCCATGCCAAAAGATCTCAGCCAGCATTTGGAAACAATAGACATTGACAAAATTACGATCTGCCAACTGCAAAAGGCCACCCTGCTGGGATCTGTGCACATCATCTGAAAATACATCACACAATCCTAGACACTTGGGAAGTGTTCGACTTGTGGTTTTGTGATACGAAATCCAGCATGTCTATCTTGTTTGCTGTGTCATAATAAAATAATAATAATAATAATAATAATAATAATAATAATAATAACAACAACAACAACAGCAACAACAATTATGATGTCTAAAACCGTAAAACCACAACTCCCATTATTCCATAGCATGTTGGCAGGTAAGGTGGTGTCAAACCGCATTCGTTCTATAGTGTAGATGCCCGCAAAGATGGATTTCCCGACTTCTCTGAGCTGTTATTTATTTCTTGAACTTAATAGCGACTATCTCTCCGAAGCAGGACAAAGCAGACAATGGTGTAGATTAGACTGCTTTCACTGTTTTATCTTCACGGGAGCGCAATCCGGCATTTCAGTGCCAGTCAATCTTAATATGCTAGTCAAGGTCAGTTACTATTACCACCGTAATATCTACCGATAAGAAAGGAGTGTATTTTAGGACCGTTAATCATTTCAGCTGCTTACCGCAAACACAAACAATGGTAAGCGACAAGATATCAGAAACACTGCAGGACTGCTTAGAGGAAAAAACAACCCGACAAAGGAGACACAATGGCTCTCAACGCAGATCGGAAAGTTCAGCCGCGTTTTCTAAACTTTCCAGTTAGCTCCGGGGCAAAACTGCCAAAGGAAGATAAAAGAATCCGGATGATTATCTCCTCCCTTGATGAGTACAGGACACCCAGCAGACGCCAAACAGCTTACGTGTGGGCTTAGGATGTTCCGGCCCCTGCGTATCAAGATTGGCAAAAGGAGGTTGGCTGGTTTCTTTGAGACTCTTCTCCGAGGCGCTGACTTTTTGAACCCTGTCTGATCTTCAAATCTGATACGACGGCATTTCATCGAAGGCACCCTCCGGAGTTTTTGATAGCAACTTGGCTATTTGATGAGAGTTCACCCTGGGCTGAAGGATTTGGTCTAGACATTTTAACATTCTGGACAAAGAAGACCCGAGAAGATTTCTTCTTTTGTAATATTGTGTTTATGTGAGCATCATCCGGTACAAATGCAGATGCAGAAAGTTATTTATCTAAACATTAAAATTAGCGTTGTTTCTGCTTCAAGCAGCAGGGAATGTCCAGGAAGTGTGATGGAGGGGTTACAATGATGGATTCGGACACAGCAGATTCTGCTTCCATTGACCAATGAGCCATGAAACTTTCAAAGTGAAAGTAGGGAGGAAGTCTAAATATCACTCCATGAGTTATTGGACTATTGGATTATGACTTGTTAGGATCACAGCCTAATGGGGATTATGACCTGTTAGGATCATAACCTATTGGATAGCAGAGTTTCAAAGGTGCTCTTTTAGTTTATTGGGTAATGGATGATCACTGGACACATAAATATCTTGTTTCTATTCGACGCTCTCAGCAGACAAAGATTCAAGGAGATTTCTTTAAAATAACATGTTTGTTTTCCTCATAACTTCATGTATCTAAATATACAGGTACATTTCTTGTCAGCTTAAACTTTAAAACGTTTAAGATTGTATCTTTAACTTATAGTCTTTAACACTCTCTTCAAAAAACTATATTGCTCTGTACAGTTTTCTTTCAAAACAGTCTACTTTACAAGACAGCCTCAACAGTCTTGTAACTCCTAACACTGGCTTCTGTACTCAGACTCAAGCCTCAACTGTCTTGTAACTCCTAACACTGGCTTCTGAGCTCAAACAGACTCAAGCCTCAACTGTCTTCTAACTCCTAACACTGGCTTCTGAGCTCAAACAGACTCAAGCCTCAACTGTCTTCTAACTCCTAAAACTGGCTTCTGAGCTCAAACAGACTCAAGCCTCAACTGTCTTCTAACTTCTAACACCGGCTTCTGCATTCTAACAGATTCAAGCCTCAACTGTCTTGTAACTCCTAACACTGGCTTCTGAGCTCAGACTCAAGCCTCAACTGTTTTGTAACTCCTAACACCAGCTTCTGCACTCAAACAGACTCAAGCCTCAACTGTCTTCTAACTCCTAACACCGGCTTCTGCACTCAGACAGACTCAAGCCTCAACTATCTTCTAACTCCTAACACCAGCTTCTGCACTCAAACAGACTCAAGCCTCAACTGTCTTCTAACTCCTAACACCGGCTTCTGCATTCAAACAGACTCAAGCCTCAACTATCTTCTAACTCCTAACACCAGCTTCTGCACTCAAACAGACTCAAGCCTTAAGTGTCTCCTAACTCCTAACACCGGCTTCTGCACTCAAACAGGCTCAAGCCTCAACTGTCTTGTAACTCCTACCACTGGCTTCTGCACTCAAACAGACTCAAGCCTCAACTGTCATTCCTCAACTGTCCTCAACTGTCAAGCCTCAACTGTCCATTCTAAACAGTCACTGAACCAGTCATATGGTCTGCAGCCCCTTCCACTGCTTCAGGTACATAGAGCCAAGAAAACTGCAAACCAAAGAAGACATACACTTCAGGAAATAAACCGACACATTATAAAACAAACAAAATAGTAAGTAGAAGAGGCATGAGACGGTTGCTATCTCCAACATCCATGGTTCTAGTACCCCACAATTTTTCCATATGTATCACCAAGTCTTTGATCTTGCATTTTCTTTCCTTGTCTGGCTGACTTTGTTGTTAATCGAATGTTTGTCCTGACCCAGGCAGGCTTCAGAGCAGTGTAGTTCATCCCATGTTGTTGCTTTGGGTTTCTTAGTTAATCTTAATCAAGCCTTATGTCAACCTTTAAGGAATGGAGAGCAGAGGTTGGGAGAAGGCCTGGAGCTCACTGTAACTTGTTTCCGAAACAATAAATCATGGCTTGTAATTGCATCCAAATGTAGCCCAGCCTCCTCTGAGTAGCAGCAGCTTCCATTTCTCTTCACTTTTCATCCAATCTTTTTTAACCGGCCTCCTTAGATGGATTGTAAATGAAGTTTTCCAGCCATGGTTGAAAGGTTGTTTGGTTTTTATGGGTTTAGAAGAGTCCTTTCCATCATACAATCCAAATGTTTTAGGATCCTCACTCTCATCCCATCACCCCCAGGATGCACGTTCTATGGTATTTTGTCCGATTTTAATGGAAACTGTAACCTGGGATCCCCAGATGTTTTGGCCTTCAACAGCTGGGATTTGTGGGAGTTGTAGGCCAAAAACATCTGGAGACTCCAGTTTGGGAGCCACTGCTGTAGTCCAACATCATTTGATGTCTTGATGTTGAGGAGGACTGGTTTAGCAGGAGCATAAAGCATTGGGAATGTTCCCATTCATTTATGTTTTAATGCCCCATTAGCGAACCAAGCACAGGAACCTTAGGCAAGCATTACTGGTCTCCGATCTCTTTGAATTAAACAGCTTGTTCAACCACATCAGCAGTTATGTGATATCGGATAACCTGCAGTTTTATTGTCAGTCACCTACAGGTTTTCCTCCTCTTGGAGGTCTCTCAAGCTTTGACACTGATAAATATCGTGGAATAAACTGTTTCTATATTTAAATCCATAAACACTACATCGCTCGCAATAACTGTTACAAGTATTGATTTTTGCCTTCCTTAGTTCAAGGCTGTAATTCCAATCTCAGAAAGCAACTTTGTTCAAAATTAGGAGCTACAAAGGATGTATGTGTGTGTATAATGGAAGGGAGGGAAGGGACTTTCCAAAATGTCAGCCTGGATAAACAGATGAAATTTTTGGATTTTTCAAAGTACGGATCTGGATGGGATCCTACATCACAGGCATGGAGTATGATGTTTCGTGGGCACAGGGCCACATCTCTCCTGGTTTGGGAGACATTGTTGGGATTGTAAGGACTTCATCACATGGACGTACAGATTTGTAGAGAAGTGTGGCGGTCTGTCCCTATTGTGATGGTAATAATGCTTTTCGATTGCAAATCACTGCGTGAAACTTTTACTCCTTCCCATCCCACTGTTATCTTGAAGCGTTCTTGACCTCTTGTTGCCCACCTTCACATTTATCACATGGAGGAAAACTTGTCAAGTCCTACCTGCATTTCCTCCTTCTCTATTTTTTCTCCTTTTTCTCTTTTTCTCATTTTCTCCTTCTCTCTCTCTTTTTTCTCTGCTGCTTCTGCCAACGTCAAACATTGCTCTCCATTGCTCTCTTTCTGCAGAAGCTGTTTGTTGTAGCTCAGCCATCACGGCCTGTTCTTCAGGAGGAAATAGAGTTGATTCAGAATTTGATTCGGATTTTGGGCCTGCTCAAGACTTGGATCGAAGCCCGTTGGCTTTGCAGGTGCCTGAAGTTGTACTTACAGAAGATCCGGTAATTGGGGAACATTCCGAGGATCAGTCAAGGTCGGGTTCGCCAGATGTTGTTGCAGAGGAGAGTGCTGTTTTTGATCGGAGATAGTCCTTCACGGGGGATAGAAGTCGAAGGGAGGGTGTGAGAAGAAGTCGGCGCTTGGCTCTCAGGCACACTAATGAGTAAGTTTCCCTTGTGAAGTTCTGCCCGTTCTGACTCTCATTGTGCCTTAACCTTGGAAACTCTTTAAAGATGCCCCACTCTTTGTTCTCATTGCGGTGTGAACTTGGCCATCCTTGGGAGAAGAATCCTCTCATGGACATGAGAGAAGCCTCCCAGCAGGAAAGTAACACATCTGGGTGTCCCCTGGGCAACATCTCTGTAGACGGCCAATTCTCTCACACCAGAAGCGACTTGCAGTATGTTCTCAAGTCACTTCTGGCACAATTAAAAAAACCCCAATGAGATGAGAAAACAAGGTCATCATAGATCTTCTTTTTTCTGAGAAATTACATTAGAGATAGTAGGCACTTCATGTTCCTTGGTCACCATCTTCTCTCTCACTTCTCCTTCTATATCTATTTATGGCATTTGCTGAAGGGATTCATGGATAGTCCCTTGATCGCTAGCCAAAACAAGGCTATGAATGGACATAGTCTTGAGTTATTCAGAGACATGTCACTAAGAGGATTCCCATGACCATGCCACTCCAACCATCTCCTTAGTATGTTTGCAATCCTCCCCTTATACATTCCCATAGCCTCCACAGATTGCCTCCACAGCCATGAAGACTAACTAGTAAATGACTTAAAAAACAAAAACAAACCGCTTGCTTTCTTGAGATGTTTTCAGCCTGACAGATCGTCCTAGGAATTACGCATTGCCAACAGCAGGAAGTTTTTGGCCATAAAGCAACTCGTATCTCTCCCACTGATAATGTTAGTCTGCAAATGTTTATGGTAATCCAGAACTTGTTTTGTTATGAGGGAAATAGATATGGGAAACTGTATTATGTTCCACGAGCACAATAAAGTCATATTTGAAGCATGCCCAGAGCAGAATTGAAGCGAGGCCTTTTCATCCTCGTCATAATATCATTTTGACATGCTTGACCTTATAAATAATATTGATGTTGGTGCAGTTTTAAATATTATTGAATGTCACACTGCTAATGGGAAGCTAATAGGGAGTCACTCAGAATATAAATGTGCAAATGCTTCTGTTTTATGGTGAGCCTTCCTATTTCTTCCCCTCCCTTTTCTCATATTTTTTTTTAGCAAGTGGAGAAACTCATTTCCTTGATTCAGATGTAACTTATTAATAACATGCTTTATTGCCAAAACTGTCGGTCGTATAAAACATGTATGTACACCCATAGACATCCCCCATACATTCCGAAAAGGTTATTTAAATATTTCTTAAATATAAATACATTATTTTGGATGCAGTACAGAGTAATATCAAAGTATCAGATATAATGGTTTTAAATAATATATAATATATTGTAAATACATATAATATTGATAACAATATTATGATGTAATAGAATGTAATAACAATAATAATAATACACGATTATTATTTTATATTTATATTACATGCAATATTACTAATAATATTGCAATGTAGTCGTATAGTACAATATAATAATATATAATGCTTATATAGTGCTCATATTGTGCTATACTAATAATATAATATATTGTATGTATAGTAGAGTCTCACTTATCCAACATAAACGGCCCGGCAGAATGTTGGATAAGCGAATATGTTGGATAATAAGGAGACATTAAGGAAAAGCCTATTAAACATCAAATTAGGTTATGATTTTACAAATTAAGCACCAAAACATCATGTTATACAACAAATTTGACAGAAAAAGTAGTTCAATACGCAGTCATGTTATGTAGTAATTACTGTATTTGCGAATTTAGCACCAAAATATCACGATATATTGAAAACATTGACTACAAAAATGTGTTGGATAATCCAGAACGTTGGATAAGCGAGTGTTGGATAAGTGAGACTCTACTGTATATATAAATTGTAAGCCACCCTGAGTCCCCTTCGAGGTGAGAAGGGCAGGATATCAATGTCGTGAATAAATAAGTAAGTAAATAAATAAATGTAAAAGAATGCAGAACGATGCATATCATGTCCTTTGCCCAAATGTTCTGTCCAAACACTGGTGACGCAATGGGTTAAACCCTTGTGCCGGCTGGACTGCTGACCTAAAGGTTGGGTTGCTGACCTGAAGGTTGCCGGTTCATGTCGGCCAGATGGGGTGAGCCAGATGGGGAGGGATAGATGGATGTATGGATGGATGGATGGATGGGTAGGTAGGTAGATAGATAGATAGAGAGAGAGAGAGATAGATATGGATGGACGGACGGATGGACGGACAGACAGACAGACAAGATAGATAGATAGATAGATGATAGATAGATATGGATGGCTGGACGGATGGACGGACGGACAGACAGACAGACAGACAAAGATAGATGATAGATGGATGGACGGACGGACAGACAGACAGACAGACAGATATAGATAGATAGATAGATAGATAATGATAGATATGGATGGATGGATGGACAGACAGACAGACAGACAGACATAGATAGATAGATGATAGATAGATAGATAGATAGATAGATAGATAGATAGATAGATAATGATAGATATGGATGGATGGACAGACAGACAGACAGACATAGATAGATAGATAGATAGATAGATAGATAGATAGATAGATAGATAGATAGATAGATAGATAGATAATGATAGATATGGATGGATGGACGGACGGACGGATGGACAGACAGACAGACAGATAGATATATATGATAGATAGATGATAGATATGGATGGATGGATGGATGGACAGACGGACAGACAAGATAGAGAGATAGATATGGATGGACGGATGGATGGACGGACGGACAGACAGACAGACAGACAGACAAGATAGATAATGATAGATATGGATGGATGGATGGATGGATAGACAGACAGACAGGCAAGATAAGACAGCTAGATAAATAGATAGATAGATAGATAGATAGATAGATAGATAGATAGATAGACAGACAGATAGATCATAGATAGATATGGATGGATGGATGGATGGATGGATGGATGGATGGATAAGATAGATAGATGATAGATAGACAGACAGACAGACAGATAGATAGATCATAGATAGATATGGATGGATGGATGGATGGATGGATGGATGGATGGATAAGATAGATAGATAGATGGATAAGATAGATAGATAGATAGATAGATAGATAGATAGATAGATAGATAGATAGATAGATAAGATAGATAGATAGATAGATAGATAGATAGATAGATAGATAGATAGATAGATAGATAGATGATAGACAGACAGACAGACAGATAGCTAGTTAGATCATAGATAGATATGGATGGATGGATGGATGGATGGATAAGATAGATAGATAGATAGATAGATAGATAGATAGATAGATAGATAGATAGATAGATATGGATGGACAGATCCTTGCTCATTTGACTTAAGAGTAAGATATTTATTTCCTTCTATCAAATGCAGGGAGATTTCTGTCAAAGCAGCCAGTCTTGAAATACAGTTTGTATACTAGGCTTTAAAAGCAGAACAAATGACATTGTAACCCTTTCTAATAGGGTTATAAAATAGATAAATAGGCATTGATTGTCTGATGATTATTCGTTGCAACAAAGCAGTGAATGAAGATCAGACTGTCTGTGCTTGAGGGATGCATAAACTATCACTGAGAATGAATATATATATATATATATATATAGTAAATACTTTTTTAAAACCTCTTTGAATAAGGCATAGCTGCATTCAATGCGACTCTGAGGTTCAGAAAATCAAAGGGAAGACGATCATTTCTCCCTCCTGTCCCCCATGATTATCATGATCACAGGGCCCTAAAACGGCCACCCTCCAGACATGAGCCTGGATGGAGTGAAAAATGGTGATCACAAAGAAAGAATAAATAGACATTCCCGTGTCTAAATCTCTGGAAAATACAGCATTTAGATCAGGTAGCTTGTGTTTCAGCCTACAGCGGAGTTTTTCAAAGGGTCTCCATAAAATCTGATTTCTGATTGAATTCACCAAAAAATTCCACTCATGGGGAAAGTTAAAAAATTAAGCATTTAGAGCCATGTGTTTCAAGGAAGGCGAACATTGTTAAAATGGGTCAGCCTTCATATCTACTGGGTGGGTTCCATGACATACGTGACCTCCAGCTGTGAACATTATCGTGCCAAATTGCTATGTGTGTGTGTGTAAAGAAATCCTTGCAAAGTTGTTTCCAAAAGATCTCTGCAAAAGAGCTCAGCTTTGCAGAGGCAAAGCCACGCCTCAAACAATGTATCTGTTTGCTGGCAGATGGCTTGGTTTGTCAGTTGGGAATTTGAGCTTGGAGGGAGAGCACAGAAATAGACAGGCTCTCTGGCTGCGGTCAAGTGGCAGTTTTAAATATGCTATGCTGTATATACTGAATGCTGATTGATTAGTTATTGATCCTATGCAACTACAAGGACATTGTACGATTGCTGAACTGTTTATTTGACTTCAACACAACAAGTAAAGTTCCTTTGTTCTTTCAATTCCTCTGCCTGGTCTGAGTCTTTTGCACACGGTGTTAACTGGACGTTGCTGGTTCCGCTATACACTCACCTGGTAACAAACATTACGTTAGTACATAGAGGAATACACACATACATGCCATCAGGCTGTGTCACACCTTCTTTGAATAGTTTAGGACAGTGGTTCTCAACCTTCCTAATGCCACGACCCTTTAATACAGTTCCTCATGTTGTGGTGACGCTCAAAAAAATTAAAATTATTTTTGTTGTTACTTCATAACGGTCATTTTGCTACTGTTGTGAATCATCATGTAAATATCTGATATGCGATTGAAAATGTGTTTTCAATTACTGGACCAAATTTGGCACAAATGCACCCAAATTTGAATACTGGTGGGATTGACGGGAGGGGATGATTTTGTCATTTGGGAGTTGTAGTTGCTGGGATTTATAGTTCACCTATAATCAAAGAGCATGGGATGTGCCATCCGTTTCCAAAAAGGAAGAGAAAGACAGGCGGAGAGATCTTCAGGCTTCTCTGCCTTCAACCTTGGATGGCTCATCCACTTGGACAGCTCTTCCACTTACTTTCTATGGGACAGATTCAGAACCTTGGACAGCTCTTCCATTTAGATATTATTTATTTATTTATTTACTACAATTATATCACCCCAAAGGGGACTCAGAGTGGCTTACAAATTACATTATTAGTAATATTACATTTAATATATACTATATAATATATAACTTACTTTCTATAGGACAGATTCAGAACCTTGGACAGATCCTCCACTTACTTTCTATGACCGGATTCAGAACCTTGGACAGCTCTTCCACTTACTTTCTATAGATCGGATTCAGGACCTTGGACAGCTCCCCCACTTACTTTCTGTGGAGCAGATTCAGAACCTTGAACAGCTCCTCCACTGAACCGATTCACAACCATGCTGACCTGACAGCTATATAAATACACAAGGATTCTTAATATTAGGTGGGCCTCCAATTCTCCAAAGAGCAAGTTACAGGAACAACATAAGCCTAGTTATACTTTCTCTGGGGAATAGATCCCTGAGAGTTTCTAATGTTAGGCTTGCTTCCCAATATGAAAGTAGAGCATAGAAAGAGGTAAGTGGCGTGTGCACTTCTCCCAAACCTCGTATCAGATCTCCAGAGAGATGTAACCAGCTTCCTCTTAGTTCATTCTTTGCTTTGTCAAATCCTCCTCTGCTGCTTCTGTTTGTTTCTTACTCTTCCCATTAGACCATCCATTCAGCTGAGGGATGGGAACGCATCCCTTTCCAAGCCTTGATAGCATTCTTATTTCAAATACAGGGATCTCCAGAGATCCGCGAACCATTATTTCACAGCTAACACATTAGGAGGCAGGTTATTAGCATTCCTTTATCAAAATCCCACACGGAGCAATATTAACAGTTGGTGACTTCCATACCACTGGGATTGTGAATCTTTTCCAGTTGATTTTTTTTATCATGTCAGAAGCAACTTGATAACATATTGCAAGTTGTTTCTGGTGTGAGAGAATTGGCTATCTACAGAGACGTTGACCAGAGGGTGCCTGGATTTGTTACCATCCTACTGGGAGGCTTTTTTCATGTCCCTGCAAGCTAGAGCTGACAGATGGGAGCTCACCCGACTTGAAAACATACTGAAAGTTGTTTCTGATGTGAGAGAATTGGCCAACTACAGAGACAGTGCCCAGGGGACACCTGGATGTGTTACCTTGTTTACTCCTTGACAATAAACAAATCCAAGTCAAAAATCATGGTGTTCGGAAAGCACCCATCTAGACACAAATGGGTTCTAGATGCAGAGCGCATAGAACAGGTGAGCTCTTTTACATACCTAGGCTTAGTATACTCAGAGACTGGCTCTTGGCTGGCACACTCCCAATCTTGCACGATCAAAACTAGGGCACGCTCCAACACACTGGCAAGATTGCTAACCCACAAATATCCTGGCTCCTTAACTCCAATAATCAAAGTTTATAAAGCAAAAATCCTCCCCATAATATTATATGGAGCAGAAATCTGGGGCCTAACCAGATTACCAATATTGGAACAAACACAATCAAAATTTGTAAGACAGATCCTTGGCGTTGACACTAAGACCACCGCTGCTGCAGTCAGAGCAGAGTTAGAAATATATTCTATTGAAGGACTGGCCAAAATCAGGGCCTTTAATTACTGTGCTAAAATAAAAAATCTCGAAAATAACAGACTCCCAAAATTGTGCTTCTTAGAACAATCTAATGGCCAAAACCAAGATTCATGGGCTGAACAACTAACTAGGTATCTTCACATCTGTGGATTACAAATTACTTCCTTAGGCCAGAATAGGGAGGCTGAAAGAAGGACAGTAACCCAAAGGATCTTAGATATTGAAGCCCAGAAAGACATAGCCACCCTGTCAAACACAGGATCTCTGAAGTGGTTAGGACGTTTTAAACGTAATTTCCAGCGGGCGTTATATCTAAAAGCAGATATGCCGAGACACCTAAGAATCGCGTTCACCAGGGCAAGATTCGAACAAAGGGAGTCAATGGAGAGACATGGCAGATTCAACCACATCCCATATGGAGAAAGATTATGTATTTGTGGCGCCCCTGAAGTTGAAAATTTGAACCACACTTTGCATAATTGTAACTTATACGAAAAAGAAAGGAAACAATACTTATGGCCTTTTATTTGTAATAAAACAAGCTGGGACATAGCAGCCAAAACTACATTTTTATTGGCCGGTTATAACCCCATTGTGACAACAAAAGTGGCCCTGTATTTGCTTAAAGCTGCTAAAAGGAGATCGGAGTCCATAGATCAGATTGGGGTGCAGTGTAGGGGAGATGAGGATAGCTGATGCATACATCTATGGTTAAGCTACATTGGCACCAAGCTGGCAAATACCTGTATTTTTTTATATTATTTTAAGTGTACCAGATATATGTTGTATTTCATGTTTGTATTGTCTGTGTTTGATAAGGCCAACTGGCTAATCAATAAATTGTTGTTGTTGTTGTTGTGTTTACTCCTTGTGATATCTGGATTTGTTCTCTATGACTTTGTCTTGTAACCATTTTGTGGAACTTTACTTTTGCTTTTAAAGAACCTTTTATCTTCTATTTTCTAATCAACTAAAAGGACTTCAACCTGTGTGCAGTCTGGTGTAAGTAGCGAGGTGAAGCTACCCTGAGGTGCGACAGGCACCCCCATGGATTTCAACACTCATCTCAGCCTTGTGACTCTAAGGAACTTTTGGAGTTTGGCAATGGAACCGGTCACTTGGAGAGGCAGAAGTGTCGCTTTTTCCTGAATATTTTCCAAAAGGATGCTGGTGATGCTTTAGCTGAAGTTACAGCACTAAGGTTGGATTAGACTTGAGGGGCCTTGCTGACGAAGTGAAGTAGAAATTATGTCCCGTGGGCACGGTGCTGTGACATTTCTATCCGCTACATTGCACCTAACAAACTGCAATGTTTGTGGCAAAAAATAGTAATAGTGATGAATAGAAAAAAAAGGGTAAAAACAGGAATTAGGTGTCTTCTCATGCCTACATCCCTCTTGCTAAAGAGCACGGCATCCCATTCTGGGAAACACATAGGAAGACAGGAATAGATTCAGAGGAGAAATGGTCCTGGGCAATGAGCGGATTTCTTTGCAACTTTCTCTCCAATGAGCTGAAAGTGAGGTACGTAGCTCTTCGTCTTCAAAACAACCCTGTGTTGCACATCAGGATAGCTTCACCTTGCTAAATACACCAGGCTGCACACAGGTTGAAGCCTTTGTAGTTTATTAGGAAACAGGAAATAAATAGGGTTGTTGTATGTCTTTCGGGCTGTGTGGCCATGTTCCAGAAGTATTCTCTCCTGACGTTTCGCCCACAACTATGGCAGGCATCCTCAGAGGTTGTGAGGTATGGATCCATACCTCACAACCTCTGAGGATGCTTGCCATAGATGTGGGTGAAACGTCAGGAGAGAATACTTCTGGAACATGGCCACACAGCCCGAAAGACATACAACAACCCTGTGATCCCGGCCATGAAAGCCTTCGACAACACAGGAAATAAATAGTTCTTAAAAAGCAAAAGTAAAGTTCCAAAAGATTGTTGCAAAACCAAGGCTATAAAGAATAATCCAAGAAAACATTAGGCATAAAACAAGGTTCCATTAATGCATGACAAAGTCCCATGAACTTGAATACACAAAGCTGAAAGATAATCCAGGAAAGCAAGAGCTACTACTTGCCTCAAATGAGATGTTGCTTTTGACAAAGATTTCTTTCTCAGTACACCCTTTTAATATTCTCTGCATAGCATGAATGCATTTCTTTGGCCTTTGACCTCTTTTTTGTTTGCTATTCTAACTCTCCGGCAAACCAGCTCGATCCAGAGATTCCGTTTCATCAAGGCCAGACAGCTCATTAGCATGAGCGTCTGTCTGCATGCTATCAAACTGTCCTCCCTTTGCACCTGGTTAGCTTCAGCGTCATCTCCAGTATCATCAACACCATTCCCTGCCTTGGGAATGCCTCCCTGCTCCTCACCTCTCACAGCAGGGACTCTCTGAACCTGCATCCCATAATTCCCATCAGAGTCGTCTTGAACCTGAATCCCATCATCTTGAACACCTGGGACCTGAATCCCACAATCCCCATCAGAGTCACTCTGAGACTCCAGCTGAGTCCCAACACCCTGTGATATAGATCAAGCTGAGTGAGAATTCATTTCATACCAAATCCTAATCCAAAATAATAATAATCTTTTCCGATATCGAAGCAGTGTGGTATTTTATCTTCCAGAAGGAAAGATGGATCTAGTGATGTAAATGTCTTCCCCCTTATTCTTCCTAGAGTCTTTATTTTTTAGATTTATTATTTGGATTGCGTCATATCTCTGTGACAAGAGGTTTAGGAAGGTCTCCTGGAAAGTAAATACCATGAAGCACAATGGGACTGATTTCAATCCCATTCTGGACATTCTGGACTCGTGTGTTTGGAAATATCTTGCTGGTGGCGAATCTCTAAAAGAAATGGTTAAATGATAACCTTTTGGACTTAAAAACAATCTTCTCATATAGAAGCAGAATGAATGGCATCCTCTGGTGTTAACTGTTCAACCTAATATCCTGCCTGAATGGCAGAAACATCATTTACATAAAGTACTTCAGTGCTAAAAGCATCACGCACATTGCATTTTCCAGTGAATGCCTACCCTGTTACTTCATTTGCAAATTGAAAAATTCTGAAAATTCTCAAACCTGGGGTGAGCAGCTGGCAATTTCAGAGCTTGAAAAGACTTGAGCCAAGGCATTAACAAAACTCAAAAGACTCTGTGCTTGAGAACAGAAACTAATTTTTATCCCATTCTTAGTTGGATAGCACGTGATATATTTTTTCTTACTCCACCACTATCAAGAAATGATGGGTCAATGAGCCGTGGTGGTGCAATGGGTTAAACCAGGTGTCCTCAAACATTTTAAGTGGAGGGCCGATTCATGGTCCCTCAGATTGTTGAGGGGCCGAATTATCATTTGAAAAAAAAATACAAACAAATTCCTATGCACACTGCTCATGTCTTATTTGTAGTGCAAAAAAATTAGCATTAAATATTGCTACTAGCTGTGCCCTGCCATGCGTTGCTGTGGCCCATTGGAATTGCACTGAATAGCTCCGGTTTTTGGAGTTTTTTAGGCCCTGTGGAGGTTCGTGACGTGATATTTTGTGGTTTCAACCTCGAGGCATGGATGATGGATTGTGTTGTGAAATTTCGAGGTTGGGGGGTGTTTAGTTTTGTTGTTCCTTCACTCTTTTATATAGATAGATATTGCACTATACCATTATACCATAATATTATTAGTAACATTACATTTAATATTTAATATATAATTAATATTATTATTATATTATACAATATTATTGTATTGTATTGTTATTATTAGCCGCCCTGAGTCCGCTATTGGGCGAGAAGGGCAGGGTAGAAATACTGAAATAAATCAATAAATATTATATTGTATTACATTATAATATTATTATCCATATTATATGTGTACACAATATATAATATTATTACCATATTATTCATTTACAATATTTCATTTACAATATTAGTAAATGAAAGAACAATATAATATTTAAAAATAAAAACAATTTTAACCAACATACTGTAAACTTACCAGGATTTCAGTGGGAAGTGTGGGCCTGCTTCTGGCCAATGAGATAGTCAAGTAGGATTGTTGTTGTTGTGCTTTCAAGTCATTTCAGACTTTGGGCGAGTCTAAGTCTAAAACTGAGGGCGGGGGCCAGGTAAATGGTCTTGGAGGGCCGCATCCGGCCCCCGGGCCTTAGTTTGGGGACCCCTGGGTTAAACCCTTGTGCTGCTGAACTGCTGACCTGAAGGACTCAAAGCTGGCAGTTCAAATCCATGGCATGCAGTGAGCTCCTTCTGTGAACCCTAGCTCCTGCCAAGTTAGCAGTTCGAAAACATGCAAATGTGAGTAGATAAATAGGCACTGCCAAAAGATGTTCCAAGCAGTCTTGCCAGCCACACAACCAGGAGGTGTCTATGAGCAACACAGGCTTCTTGGCTTGATTCCTTTATTCCTTTTGTCCCTTTGGTGGTGAAGCTGATATTGTTTTAAAACTTTTTACCTCCTTTTATGTATTTGTTAAAACTGTGCTTGAATTCGTTTGCGATTTTATATTGCTTGTTGCTTGTTATTTTCTTGTTTGTTTTCTATTTTAACTTGTTCACACTTTGTCTTTTCTGGGCTTGGTCCCGTCTTAAACGCCCTGACTCGATGGTGGCAGGATACAAAAATAAAGTATTATTATTATTATTATTATTATTATTATTATTATTATTATTATTATTATTGACACCTCCCCCAGAGCCAGAGATGAGCACCACCTCCAAAGCCGGAAATGAAAAGAGAAGCCTTTGCCTTTGTCTGTGTATTTGTGTCTCATTGTTTGTCATTGTAACCAGGCATTGAATGTTTGCCTGTGTCTGTTTATATGCTGTAATCCACTTTGAGTCCCCTTGGGAGAAGGGCATAATATAAATAAAATATTATTATTATTATTATTATTATTATTATTATTATTATTATTATTATTTTATTATGGCACAGCAAACAAGATAGATATGCTGGATTTCGTTTCACAAAACCACAAGTCGAACACTTCCTAAGTGTCTAGGACTGTGTGATGTATTTTCGGATGATGCGCGCAGATCCCAGCAGGGTCAATGTCTATTGTTTCCAAATGCCGGCTGAGATCTTTTGGCACGGCACCCAGTGTGCCCATCACCACCGGGACCACCTACACTGGTTCATGCCAGAGTCTTTGAAGTTCAGTCTTGAGGTCCTGATAGCGACTGAGTTTTTCCTGTTGTTTTTCGTCAATGTGACTGTCACCTGGGATGGCGACATCAATGATCCAAACCTTTTTCTTTTCCACAACTGTGATGTCTGGTGTGTTGTGTTCCAGAACTTTGTCAGTCTGGATTCGGAAGTCCCACAGTATCTTTGCGTGCTCATTTTCCAATACTTTTGCAGGTTTGTGATCCCACTAGTTCTTCGCTGCTGGGAGGTGGAACTTGAGGCATAAGTTCCAATTAATCATTTGGGCCACATAGTTGTGCCTCTGTTTGTAGTCTGTCTGTGCGATTTTCTTACAGCAGCTGAGGATATGATAAATGGTTTCGTCGGTTTCCGTGCACAGTCTGCATTTTGGGTCATCAGCTGATTTTTCGATCTTGGCCTGAATTGCCTTTGTTCTGATGTCTTGCTCCTAGGCTGTAAGGATCAGGCCTTCTGTCTCCTTCTTCAGGGTCCCATTTGTGAGCCAGAGCCAGGTCTTCTATTATTATTATTATTATTATTATTATTATTATTATTATTATTATTATTATTATTAATTGCCTTTGTTCTGATGTCTTGCTCCTGGGCTGCAAGGATCAGGCCTTCTGTCTCCTTCTTCAGGGTCCCATTCATGATCCAGAGCCAGGTCTTCTCATTATCAGCTTTTCCTTCAATTTTGTCAAGGAACTTTCCGTGCAATGTTTTGTGGTGCCAGCTGTCAGCTCTAGTTTGTAGTGTGGCTTTCTTGTACTGGTTTTTTGTCTGCTGTGCTTTGTGGAGTTTCTGATTTTTGACTTCAATCAAAGCAGGTTCTTCACTGTGCTTTACATATTCTGCCAGGGCATGTTCTTCTTCTTTGACTGCTTGTTTTATTTGTAAGAGTCCTATGCCCCCTGATCTTCGAGACAGATATTATTATTATTATTATTATTATTATTATTATTATTATTATTATTATTATTATTATTGTTATTATTATTATTGAGATGGGCAATGGTAGGGCCAGAGATCCAGAGCTGAATAGTCCGTAAGCCAACCCTGGAGATTATTTTCTGTGTTGTTTTTGTCAGTTCAGGACCATGGTCAGTACTCTTTTCAGTCAGATTAATACTCCTGCATGAAATGGGTTTACCCTGGACGGCTCTTATAGTCTTTCCAAACTGTATGATTCTATCATTGTATGAGATAGAAACTTGGCAATATTTTCTCCGTACTGACCTGGAGCAACTTGCAGGCACCTTTCAATAGAAGACTTCCTATGCAAACCCAATCATTCTCACAACCTCTGAGGATGCCTGCCATAGATGTGGGCGAAACGTCAGGAGAGAATACTTCTAGAACATGGCCAGACAGCCCGGAAAACATACAACAACCCAATCATTCTGCCTGATGTATTTTTCACCTGGTTCTGTTTTCATTGTCTCCAAGTCTTTTTTCCTGTTGTGTTCATTCTCCTCCCTCCACCTTCTTCTGGAAGCAACAAACGGTGAGCTAATTTGATAATTTCCAATTGTCTGCGTTTCTGTGCAATGTTGACCTCTTACTTTAAAGAAGAAAAAAAAAAAAGCCAGACCCAATAAAGTTTAGTTTATTTTTTTAAATGGATGATTTATACAAGAGGCAAATATCCAGTGGCATTTACAAATGATATGCTTGACTTGCATTCTTAATATTGTCTCCTCAATTTGAGTTAAAATATTTGGACCTTTTTTTACGAAGTGTAATTCGATGATCAATAGCTTCGTATCTGGTCACAAATGTCAGCCTGCCTGGAGGGTATACCAGAGAAATTCCTTCACCCGTGAAACAAGTGCACAGGCAGAAAACAAAACATCCTATTTTTGTCTTGCTTGGTTTTCCAATCATTCTTCATTCTTCTAATTAGGTCAGCAGGTTTGCCCGCTGCAAATCCAATGTGCTAATGTTGCTCGCAGCCTTGGATACAAGTGGTCCGATATCTCTTTTGGAAGCATATAATCTAGCCATACAATTAAAACAACACAGGTTGTTTACATCTATTTTCTTCCCATAACCTTTAACCCTTGTCTTTGGAAGCAATCGGCAATACTAGTTCTATATAACCCCTAACCGTTGCCTTTGCAAGAAACCTTGTAGAGACTAATATCCAGAATAGAACATAGGTAACAAACTAATTATAATCATTACAGGCGCATGAGTAATGCACAAATGAAGACTGTTTACAACATTACATCAAACATTATTTTCATGCTTGTATGTTTTATCAGTAACAGATAAGTATATTCAGTGACTGAGTTCAACACTTTGAATTTCAGTATTGTCCCACGCAGATAAAAGTCTTAGGAATGCCTGGTCAATGAAATAAACAACTAAGAATTTCTTTTGTAAATTGTGGTTCACACTTTAGATAAATTCCGCATTGTCCCATGCGAGTTAATGTCTCGGAGATGCGTATAAAGGAATGTAAATTTTATAGTTTTAAAATATAGTTTACAAAAGCTTCAGGAGATTCTACCACAAACGCATGAAAGAACCCTCAGAAGCAACCTGAAGAAGGGATCTTGATCCAGAAACGAGGATTGCAAAATACCCGGGAATCCTTGTTAAAAGTTCTACACTCCTTTATGTTTAACATTCCTTTATACGCATCTCCGAGACATCAGGGCAGCGGACAAAACAACAAAACTACAGGCCCCCCAACCTCGAAATTTGACAACACAACCCATCATCCACGGCTCTAGGTTGATACAACAAAAAGAAAAGAAAAATAAAGTCTTAATTACAGGGAGAGGAATAATAGTTTTAAATCCAATTACTGCCAGTTTGAAGGCTAAGTTTCGCCCACTTGGTCTCCTAGCAACCTACTCAGCCCAGGGGACAGGCACAGTTAGGCCTCACTTAGGCCTCTTCCACAGATTATCAGATTTTAACTGGATTATATGGCAGTGTAGACTCAAGGCCCTTCCACACAGCTATATAACCTATTTAGAATCTTATATTATCTGCTTTGAACTGGATTATCTTGACTCCACACTGCCATATAATCCACTTCAGTGTGCATACTAAACATAAAGACTACCATACAACAGACATTCAATACCACCACTACCTCAACAATTTCTCACCAACACCACCAGACAATGCCACAGCAACGTGTGGCTGGGCACAGCTAGTGTATGTGTGTGTGTGTGTGTGTGTGTGTGTGTGTGTGTGTATAATCTGCCATTGTAGACAGTCAAGGTTAGGTGCTCGGAATTTAAACTCGTCCCCTTTCAAGCTTGGAAACAAAGAAAGCAGGATGTGTCATAATATCCTTGAAGTACGTCCTGCTGTTCCAAGGATTTCCAAAAGTAATAATCTTTTGTTTTGTTTTCTAATGGCATTTTTATGACCAAGTTCAGAAAACAGTAGCTCTTCCTCTCGAAATTGGTAGGTAACCCCTACGGTGATGCCATCTCTTCACAGTCGGCTCTTTTCCTGTGCTTTTCAAGCCAAAACAACTTTGCAGGCTTTGGGGACTCTTGCTCTCCAATGAGCAGTAGGATATTAGATTGTCTTCATTTAAACAGTAAAGGGGAAACAATCATATTTAATTATCCCTACCGCTCACTACAGGTGCCTGGCGAAGAGGAGTTCACCGAGAGTGTAAAGAGCGAGTCTTCCTTGCCGGCAAGAGAAAGGACATTGTCAAATTGCCTTGGCAAGCGCATTTAGATTGTTGCGCTTAGGTCACTGATTAATTCGAGATGTAACAAGTGGAGAGAAAGTTCTCCTGCGAGTCTGAAATTATTTATTTATTTATTTATTTATTTATTTATTTACAGTATTTCTATTCCGCCCTTCTTTCTCACCCCGAAGGGGACTCAGGGCGGATTACAATGAACACATATATGGCAAACATTCAATGCCAACAGGCAAACAACATTCAGTTTTAGACAGACACAGAGACATTTTAATATCTTTCCAGCTTCACAATTCCGGCCACAGGGGGAGCTGTTGCTTCACCGTCCATTGGTGGCTGTTCTTCCTCATTCTTTTCCTCCTGAGCAGTTTTATGGTGTTGTAGATTAGTTAAATTAGCCTCCCGCATAAAGCGTACCTAAATTTTCCCTACTTGACAGATGCAACTGTCTTTCGGGGCTGCTAGGTCAACAGCAAGCCGGGGCTATTTTTTTTTTAATGGTCGGAGGCTTAACCCGACCCAGGTTTCGAACTCCTGACCTCTCAGTCAGTAGTGATTTATAGCAGCTGGTTACTATGTAGTTATTTCTCAACGTTGCATAATATCTCCACTTTCCTGTTGCCTTTTATTTTATTTTATTTTTTGCAGCCTAGGTAGAATTAATCCCTGTAGTGTGTTAAAAACCAATTTATTTATTTACAGTATTTATATTCCGCCCTTCTTTCTCACCCCGAAGGGGACTCAGGGCGGATTACAATGAACACATATATGGCAAACATTCAATGCCAACAGACAAACAACATTCAGTTTTAGACAGACACAGAGACATTTTAATATCTTTCCAGCTTCACGATTCCGGCCACAGGGGGAGCTGTTGCTTCACCGTCCATTGGTGGCTGTTCTTCCTCATTCTTTTCCTCGTGAGCAGTTTTATGGTGTTGTAGATTAGTTAAATTAGCCTCCCGCATAAAGCGTACCTAAATTTTCCCTAGGTGCAGCATCTCAGGTAGCCATTGAGAATTTGAATGTAAACACGAAATTCCATATTTTAATTACTGTATATAATTTTTTTTTTTAAAAAAATAAATTTTTATTAGTGTTCCTTTCAACATAAACACAGACAAAAACATACAACAAAACAAATTACGGAATTGAGAGAAAATAAAAAAAAATAAAAAAGGGGAGAAAAAAAGAGTTAGAACGGGAAGAAAATAAAAAAAAGAAAAAGAGAGGGGTAAAAATTGAATAGACCAAAAAAAAAGCCAAAAAAGAACATGTGAAATATAAAATAAACTTCCAACTATTGCATGGTGTCTTTGGGTCTCATCTTTTCCAACTTTCCTGAGTTCTTGAATTCATCCTGATAGCCCAGATCATTCCTTTTCTCCTGTTATGAGGTTTTGTACATAATCGGATTTTCTTAGATCTCAAATTAAAATCTTCATTTTTTCCTCTTTTAAGTATTTTTTAATCATTTCTCAGTCTGTTTGTTTTCTTGGACGACCTTGATTGTTCGCTAGCAGATACGTCAATTTGTCCATATTCATTATTTTTACTGTATATACTCGAGTATAAGCCTAGTTTTTCAGCCCTTTTTTAAGACTGAAAAAGCCCTCCTTGGCTTATACTCGGGTCCTGGTTGGCTTATATTTGAGTCAGCTTATACTCGAGGACATATGGTACATTTATTATTTTTCTCTATTATTGCTACTATTACATTTGTTTTATTCTATTTTTATTACTATTATTAATACATTTATTATTTCACTCTGATCTTATTATTATTATTATTGCATTTATTATTTTTCTCTATTATTGTTGCTACTATTACATTTATTTTATTCTATTTTCATTATTATTATTAATACATTTATTATTTCACTCTGATCTTAGTATTATTATTGCATTTATTATTTTTCTCTATTATTGTTGCTACTATTACATTTATTTTATTCTATTTTATTACTATTATTAATACATTTATTATTTCATTCTCATCTTATTATTATTATTATTATTATTGCATTTATTATTTTTCTCTATTATTGTTGGCATTACAGTAGAGTCTCGCTTAACCAACGTAAATGGGCCGGCACAACGTTAGATAAGCGAATATGTTGGATAATAAGGAGAGATTAAGGAAAAGCCTATTAAACATTAAATTAGGTTATGATTTTACAAATTAAGCACCAAAACATCATGTTATACAACACATTTGACAGAAAAAGTACAGTAGAGTCTCACTTATCCAACACTCGCTTATCCAACATTCTGGATTATCCAACACATTTTTGTAGTCAATGTTTTCAATATATCGTGATATTTTGGTGTTAAATTCATAAATACAGTAATTACTACGTATCATTACTGCGTATACAAATTTGTTGTATAACATGATGTTTTGGTGCTTAATTTCTAGAATCATAACCTAATTTGATGTTTAATAGGCTTATCCAACCTTCTGCCGGCCCGTTTATGTTGGATAAGTGAGACTCTACTGTAGTTCAATACACAGTAATGCTATGCAGTAATTACTGTATTTACGAGTTTAGCACCAAAATATCATGATGTATTGAAAACGTTGACTACAAAAATGTTTACTTTTGTTGTTTTGTCCGCTGCCATGATGCCATCACTCTTTTATATATATAGATATAAATATATATATAGTAGAGTCTCATTTATCCAAGCTAAGCGGGCCAGCAGAAGCTTAGATAAGCGAATATCTTGGATAATAAGGAGGGATTAAGGAAAAGCCTATTAAACATCAAATTAGGTTATGATTTTACAAATTAAGCACCAAAACATCATGTTATACAACACATTTGACAGAAAAGGTAGTTCATTACACATTAATGCTATGTAGTAATTACTGTATTTACGAATTTAGCACCAAAATATCACAATGTATTGAAAACATTGACTACAAAAATGCGTTGGATAATCCAGAACGTTGGATAAGCAAGTGTTGGATAAGTGAGACTCTACTGTATTGCTTTCTGGATAGCAGTGGATATTTGCTATGAGAACTTGCAGAGGAGTTTTCAGTCGACATTTTAGTTTTGGTTCCGGAAGATATATTATTTACAGTCACTAGGCTTGCTCAAATAATTCGTTTTCCCCGTTTACCGTTATTGATTCGTTATTTTCGATTGTTTTGAAGCAATATCGAACCTTGGTTGTCCACACGTCTGGATATCGCGGTTTCGAATCGCGAGAGGCCGTTTTTTCTAATTTCTTCGTTTTTTTGTTAAGAAAAAAGAGCTTTTGCAAATCACCCAAACTCCTTTCCTTTTGCCCCTCAGCCAATGGGAGGCTCAGCCAATGGGAGGGGGCGAGGGGGAAGGAGGCCGAGGAGGAGGAGGAAGACGGAGGGGGGAAATGGCCGCCGCCGCCGCCGCCTCGCCTCAGCTCAGTGCATTAATTAATTGGGCCTTAATGAGCCCCCTTCCAAGCCAAACCCACCAGAGAAACACCCTCAATGCAAACCTTGCAACGTCCTTCTCTCCTTCTTGGACACAAAGGCAAAGGGAGGAGGCACTTCGGGTTCCCAAGCGACCTGAAAAGAGCCATAGAGAAAGGGAGAGCCAGTGCGCATGCTCCACCCTCCAAGGCACACAAGGGGGGAGTTCGCATGGGAGCCGGAAGTGTTGGGGCCTCCGTCCCTCCCTTGCTTTTCCTCTTTGGTCTCCCTATCTTGAACACAGAACACGCATGAAAAAAAACACACCATAATTTCACAATATATAGTTTAAATAACAAAAGGAAGAGGAAGGAAGAGGCCCGGGATGCGAGGGGGTGTGGGCCAGGCCCGTCCTCGGCTGCTCCCAGGGGCCCAGATTCGCACCCTCCCTCCCCCCAATACAGGTCTCCAGTCCATACCACGCTACATGAACTTGAATGGATACTGTGGTTGTGTTGTCGAAAGCTTTCATGGCCGGGATCACACTGTTGTGGTATGTATTCCGGGCTCTATGGCCATGTGCCAGAAGCATTCTCTCCTGATGTTTCACCCACATCTGTGGCAGACATAGAGGTTTTGACGTCTGTGCGAAGCTAGGCAAGTAGGGTTTATATATCTGTGGAAGGTCCAGGTTGGGAGAAAGAACTCTTGTCTGTGGGAGGCAAGTGTGAATGTTGCAATTGGTCACCTTGATTAGCATTGAATAGCCTTGCAGCTTCAAAGCCTGGCTGCTTCCTACCTGGGGGAATCCTTTGTTGGGAGGTATTAGCTGGCCCTGATTGTTTCCTGTCTGGAATTCCCATTTTCTGGGTGTTTCTGGGAAGGTAATGGCACTCCATGTAGTCATGCCGGCCACATGACCTTGGAGGTGTCTATGGACAACACTGGCTCTTGGGCTTAGAAATGGAGATGAGCACCAACCCCCAGAGTCAGACATGACTGAACTTAACGTCAAGGGATACCTTTACCTTTACCTACACACACACACACACACAAGCAGGGACTATATATATATATATATATATATATATATATATATATATATATATATATATACAATATATATCACACACACACCAATTTAACAAAGTTTCAGCCACAAAAACAAAGTTTCTGAAGTAGAACAATGACTTTCACAGTAAAGACAACCCAATTTAACAGGAAATAAGACTTTCAAACCAGGAACAGATTACTGCAATTATTAAAAAAAGGTTTATTATAAAAGCTATGAAAATTTGCCAAAAATCAGAGGATAAGGGAAACGTTCCACATTTTGGTGAGCTATCAGTGTTAAATGTGTTCTACCACTGTACCAAGTTTGAAGAAGATCACTCAAAAAATGAGGGCGGGAGAGCCCCCTAAGTCCCCCCCCCTTCGGGCTGTTTTTGGGCCACCGCGCATGCGCGTCTGCCATTAACGAATTAATTTAGAAAATAACGAATTTTCGTTAATTTCGAAAAATTTTGGGGGCCAAATTCGTTATTAGCAACAAAAACGAAAAACTGCCCCCTCTAGTTTTGAAACGAGTTTAGAATCAAATTTTTCATGGATCGATCAAGCCTAACAGTCACGGTATTTTTGAACTCTTCTCCCTGGTTCTTTGCTACCTTGCGATGCTGACAACACTGCGACACAGTGAACATACACGCTGGATACTTCAAGGTTTGCCCACTAAATTGTCAGAAGTATCGGCAAACATTTCCCTAGCAGCTTCCTGTCAGTTCCTCTCTTCTTCTGTCTCTGTTAATTTTTCATAACCAGTCTATTCTCCTGTAACAAAAAGGTCTTCCTTCTCACAGCTGCTCGAGTTCAGAGAATTCAATATTTCAGAAACATACTATTTGGGCATTCAAGGGAAAAAGCTGAACAACAATTCCACTTCATTCCCTACTGTGTTGCTGAACCAATAGTCAAGAACGTACATGGAACTGGATGGAACTGTGTTTGTGTCTTCTTTTTCCCAGCTCGGAAAAGACTGTGGTGCACAGAATCGTCTTTGTAAACTCTTTCAGGCTCTGCAATGGTTGGCATCTCAACACTACGTTGCCAAAAAGGGCACATTTGCCTTTCCAAGTAGGTCTACAAATGGGGGAAATGCCATGCAAAGAACTCCCTATGAAACCATTATCCTCATATGTCACTGGCAGGATTGTGACCACAAACCAACAAGAGGGAGAAAATGAAGGTGGAATTTAAGAGAATTTCATAGTTTTATAAGGTAACTAGCTGTGCCCAGCCACGCGTTGCTGTGGCAAAGTGATGGTGGTATTGGTTAAAAGTTGTTGTGGAATTTTTATTTGACGTTATTTGTATTTTTCTAATTAATTTTATTGTAACTTATGTTTTTTATTTATTATATTTTATTATTTTGTTGTATTATTTTTAGTTATTTTGTTATAGTATTTTGTTTTATTAATTTTTTAGTGTTTTTAATTATTTTTATTGTATTATTTGTATTTATTTTATTTTTTATTCTTTTATTAACACTGGGCTGAGTGGGTTGCTAGGAGACCAAGTGGGCGGAGCTTAGCCTTCTAAGTGGCAGCAATTGGATAAAAACAATTATTGCTCTCCCTCTAAGTAGGACTTTATTTTTTTCTTTTTGTATCAACCTAGAGGCATGGATGATGGGTTGTGTTGTCAAATTTCGAGGTTGGGGGGCCTGTAGTTTTGTTGTTTTGTGGGTCGCCGTGATGCCATCACTCATTTATATATATAGATGGTAAAGGTTTTCCACTGACATTAGGTCCAGTCGTGTCTGACTCTGGGGGTTGGTGCTCATCTCGATTTCTAAGTCGAAGAGCCAGCGTTGTCCATAGACACCTCCAAGGTCATGTGGCCATTGGCATGACTGCATGGAGCGCTGTTACCTTCCTGCTGGAGTGGTACCTATTGATCTACTCACATTTACATGTTTTCGAACTGCTAGGTTGGCAGAAGCAGGGGCTAACACCTGGTGCTCACTTCGCTCCCCAGATTCAAACCTGTGACCTTTTGGTCCGCAAGTTCAGCAGCTAATTTTGGTCTAATAATAAGGGATGATTCCTCTATGAATCTCCTGTAGTTAAATAACTAAATTAAGCACTATGTATGCTTAATCTTCATCGTAACTTTGTTGCCAAAATGAGTGAAAAAACATAGTTTTTTCCCCCTAAAAGAAAAAAATACAATAAAAGTCAAATCTAGGACTTCATCCCACTGAATAAGTAAAGCATTTGGCATTGTTTGTTTTCAACATGAGTTCGAAGCCCAGGTCGGGTTAAGCCCCCGACCATTAAAAAGCCTGGCTTGCTGTTGATTTATGCAGCCCTGAAAGACAGTTGCATCTGTCAAGTAGGGAAATTTAGGCACGCTTTATGCGAGAGGCTAATTTAACTAATTTACAACATCATAAAAACTGCCAGCAAAACACGAGGAAAGGAATGAGGAAGTACAGCCACTAGTGGACAGTGAAGCAACAGCTCCCCCTGTGGCCGGAATCATGAAGCTGAAAAAAAATGTTAAATGCCTCTGTGTCTGTCTATATATGTTGTTTGTCTGTTGGCATTGAATGTTTGCCACATATGTGTTCATTGTAATCCGCCCTGAGTCCCCTTCGGGGTGAGAAAGAAGGGCGGAATATAAATACTGTAAATAAAATAAGTAAATAAATGGGTTGCTGTTCTGCAGTGTAGAAACGCTGATTTTAACACATGGGATGAAGTCCTTATGGCAATATGTTTTATTAGAGCCTCTTTTGAGTTCTCCAGAACCCATTGGATGAGATGGTACCAAATTATGGCATAAAGAAGTCAACGAAAGTAGCAAAACTCTGCCAATGTGGATTTTCCGTGTTTCTCTGCAGCTGTGAGATGAAGAGAAGAAGTGTTAAAAGTATTCATTTTCACCTGGCTGGGTTGCATGATTAATGGTTTCTCTCCATCATCACCAACTGTCGGTCTGCCAATTGGCTTTTTCAGAGCTCTGTCTCCTGCAATGACTGACAGAAGAGGAATGTAGCACCATGTCTGTATCAGCAAAGCTGGAAACTGGAATTTAGTTGGCTTATTAAGGAGAAAATTCAATTGAATACACATTATAAGTAGTACTTAATTATTTCAGGTATATGGATAACTTATTGTGATGCACCTTATCACCTTTGATGGGGAGTCCTGTTTTCAGCAACCAATTGTGGCATTTTCCAAACAAAATAAAATCTCAACTGACAATGTGATGCATAAGTAAATTCCAAACCAGCAATTTAATAGGGAACAGATTCTTAAACAGGTACATAATTAGTACCGTATATATTCGAAGATAAGCCGAATTTTTCAGCCCTTATTTATGAGCTGAAAAAGCCTCCTCCGACTTATAATCGGGTCAAAGTCAAGCCGGCAGTGGAGCCCGGATGCCGCTGCTTGCAATGTATGATATATTATCTCTCATCTTACCCTCCCTTATCAGTGTGTTTACTTTTCCAAAGCCTCCCTCGTTCTCAACCAAGGGAATGTTTTGAAAAGGGAAAGAAGTCCTTGCAAGTCAGGAAGAAGAATCTATATACAGTAGAGTCTCACTTATCCAACACTCACTTATCCAACATTCTGGATTATCCAACACATTTTTGTAGTCAATGTTTTCAATATATCACGATATTTTGGTGCTAAATTCGTAAATACAGTAATTACTACATAGCATTAATGTGTAATGAACTACTTTTTCTGTCAAATTTGTTGTATAACATGATGTTTTGGTGCTTAATTTGTAAAATCATAACCTATTTTGATGTTTAATAGGCTTTTTCTTAATCTCTCCTTATTATCCAACATATCCACTTATCCAACATTCTGCCGGCCCGTTTATGTTGGATAAGTGAGACTCTACTGTATATAAAAAGGTAATGAAATTTCGGCCTAGGACAAAACAACAAAACTACACATCCCAGAAACACTAAACTTGGCAGCACAACCCCTCATCCATGCCTCTACGTTCATACAACAAAAAGAAAAGAAAAATAAAGTCCTAATTAGAGGGAGAGGAATAATTGTTTTTATCCAATTGCTGCCAGTTAGAAGGCTAAGCTCCGTCAGGGGAAAACCTTTACTCTTTACCTTAACTACCACCAATTCTTCAATACTTTATTTCCCATACCACCAGACTTCGCCACAGCAACGTGTGGTCGGGCACAACTAATATATATATATATATATATATATATATATATATATATATATACCCATTAATCTTATAAAAGCATTTCCCCCTGAAATATTTATTAATCTCTGCTACAGATACATAGACATTTCTCCCTGCAAGCCTTTGGAATCCCTATGTACCTTTATATTTGTATCTATCTATCTATCATCTATATACATTAATTTTATATATGAATTTTCCCCTCATATGTTTGCAAGTCTTTGCAAATCCTATATACATATAGATAGCTAGAGATTTCCATGTACCTGTATTTCTGTATCTATGTGTATACATTATTTTATATATGAATTTTTACCTCACATGTTTGCAAGTCTTTGCAAATCCTATACAGATATAATTATCTATATATAGAGAGATGTCTAGATAGATATATATGAACATAAGGCTTGCAAATATTGCAGGGATTTCATTGGGATCTATTTTTATTTTGAAATTGACCTGTAGCTGCTGCATTTTCCACTCTCGGCTCATACTCGAGTCAATAAGTTTCCCCAGTTTTTTGTGGTAAAATTAGTTGCCTCGGCTTATATTTAGGTCAGCTTATATTCGAGTATATACGGTATTTTACTCCACATAAATATTATAAACTTAATGTTAACTCTATCTTCAGGTTGTTGGAAGAGCTGTAGCAATCCCGGTTTCTATATCCACATGTGGCTCTATTATCCTCCAGTTGAGAAAATGCTGGGAGGAAGTGCTGGAATTTATGTCTAGAATGACAAATCCACAAATATATATTTTGCAGGGCACTCCTACTCTTCATTTTCATGGAAAGGAATAAACAGCGATGACATAAAGGCTTAATATCATTTCTGCTGATAGCAGCGCAGCTTGAGATTGCTCAACACTACAAAACATCCGATGACATTTCTCTCTCAAAGTGTCTTGCCAGAGTATGAACAATTGCACTCGAGGAGAAATTAACCTGCCAAATTCAAGCCTCCAAAGGATTAATAACAACAGATTAATAATAGCAGATGTAACAACAGGACATGCTATGTATATATATATATACACACACACACACATAGACAGATTTCATCTGCTATGAATGCCAATCTCCTCACCGGAAAAATTGGAAAGAATATTTACCCAAATAATTTAATGTACAGAAGAAAAAGAGTAAGAGGAGGAGTGATCATATCCATTTTTTCCACCAAATATTTAACTTGATTTTAGTGTAGAATATAGATTATTCTGGATTGTTTATACATTAGTTTGCTGTGAGTTTTCTGGGCTGGATAACAATGTTTATACATTGTTTTGGATTCTGTAAAATTGTTCAATTGCCCAGAAATCTTTGACTGTAAGGGATACATAGATATTAGGGGTGTGCAATGTTTTCGTTAGTCGGATCAAATTCATTACATTCATACTTACGATGTGATATCTGACATGTAGGCATGGCATGAGGCAAAAACTTAAGAATTGGAACCTACCCAATACTTTTTCATTTGAATTTTGTAAACCCCAGAAGCCTCTCGGCTTCAATGTGTTGTCGGAGGCTTTCATGGCTGGGATCACAGGGTTGTTGTACATATTCCGGGCTGTATGGCCATGTTCTAGAAGTATTCTCTCCTGACTCTGAGGATGCCTGCCATAGATGTGGGCGAAACGTCAGGAGAGAATACTTCTGGAACATGGCCATACAGCCCGGAAAACACACAACAACCCTCTCGGCTTCATTTTCAATGCTAGCAAGCAAAGCAAAGCCAAAAAGGCTTGTAATTAGGCGAGGGAAGGAGCAGGGAGAAAGCAGAGTTGGCTGGGAAAGAGACTGAGAAAGCATAGAATTCTGGGAAATGTAGTTTAGGAAGGCAAGGAGCCCTATGGCAGAGAATGCCAAAGTCCCTGCCCTGAACTACATTTCCCAGAATGTGCTCAGCATCAGAAAGCCCCAAATTAAATCCTGTTTCTGTATCCTGCAGAATTCTGGGGTTTGTAGTTTAGGGAAGGCTCTTTAAACTGCTCAGTCATAGAAATCATGCGCCTCACCAAACTACAAACTCCAAACTTCTGCAGAAGACAGCAACTGGATTTGATGTGGATAGATGCTCCAGTGTGATGAGGTCCCAAGTGTCATTTTGAGAAGTATTATGGAGAATTAAATTCCACAGTTGGCAACAGTGAGCAAAGGAAAGAGGATGTGTTTGTATTTATTTATTTCCAATATCTATATCCCGCCCTTCTCACCCAAAGGGACTCAGGGTGGCTTACAACACTGGCAACAACTCGATGCCTACACAAAATCAGTATCAAACAATACATAAAATGAATTAAAACTATTAAATACAATGTACAATTGCAATATATAAATTTAAAAACATATGCTCAGATCCGTTCATCCAAAAAACCATGTGCTTTATCCATAAGTCAGTCCGTGTCATCTTTGTCATTTATTCATTAAAAGCCTGGGCACATAGCCATGTTTTTAGGGCTCTTCTGAAGCTCAAAAGCAGGGGTCCCCAAACTAAGGCCCGGGGGCCGGATGCGGCCCTCCGAGGTCATTTACCTGGCCCCCGCCCTCAGTTTTATAATATAATATATTGTATATACATATAATATTGATAATAATATTATAATGTAATACAACACTAATAGTATCACCATATAATAATATTAATTATATATTCTATATTACATATAAAATTACTAATAATATTACAGTATAGTGGTATCGTTCAATATAGTAATATATAATGCTAATATTGTGCTATGCTAATAATATAATATATTGTATGTACATATAATTTGTAAGCCACTCTGAGTCCCCTTTGGGGTGAGAAGGGTGTGATACAAATGTAGTAAATAAATGCAGTAAATAAATAAATAATAAATAAATACATTTTAGACTTAGGCTCGCCCAAAGTCTGAAATGACTTGAAGGCACACAACAACAACAACAACAACAACAACAACAACAACAACCCTAATTAACTTGACTGTCTCATTGGCCAGAAGCAGGCCCACACTTCCCATTGAAATCCTGATAAATGTATGTTGGTTAAAATTGTTTTTATTTTTAAATATTGCATTGTTCTTTCATTGTTCTTGTTGTTGTTGTTTTTGCACTACAAATAAGACATGTGCAGTGTGCATCAGAATTTGTATTTTTTTTTTTTCAAATGATAATCCGGCCCCTCAACAGTCTGAAGGATTGTTATCTGGCCCTCAGCTTAAAAAGTTTGAGGACCCCTGCTCAAAAGGGTTGGAACTTGTCTAATATCTCTCAACGAACCCCATTCCAATATCCATGATATTGTCCGTTGTGTAACTCCACCAGCAAATGATGGAGTAGCGAAAGAGATGTGTTAGTGATGTGATGAAGGGGAGACGGCAGCAAAAGAAATCTCTCTCAAGAGAGAAAGCTGCCTTGCCCGCTCCTAAATGGCTGAGGAACTGCAGGATAACTGTCTCCGGTGACAGGGACAGCTTTTTCTTCTTCTCTTCTGTGTTCTTCCCCCCAAAGTGGCATGGATTGAGCATTATCCTGGTCTCAGTGACAGAAAGAATTCCAGCCAAAGTCTGGGATTTACATTAAACTAGCTTTGCCCGGCCACGTGTTGCTGTGGCTTATGGGAATCATTGGTTGGCCAGGTTTTTTTTTTTTTTTTCGTGTTGCTTCTGGAGTGAGAGAATTGGCTGTCTGCAAGGACGTTGCCCAGGGGACACCCAGATGTTTTTCGATGTTTTACCATCCTTGTGGGAGGCTTCTCTCATGTCCCCGCAATGAGCTGGAGCTGAAAGAGGGAGCTCATCCGCACTCTCCCCAGGTGGGATTCGAACCTGGCAGCTTTCAGGTCAGCAACCCAATCTTCAAGTCATGAGGTTTTTATCCCCTAGGCCACTGGAGGCTCCTGTGGAATAGCAGTGAATAACCTTGCAGCCTTAAAGCCTGGTTGTTTTCTGAAGTAGCTGTAGTAGCACCCTCAATCAAAGAGCCGCTTTGAAGTCTGAGTGGGTTGCTAAAGTGGACGGAGTTTAGCCTTCTAACTGGCAGCAATGGGAAACCAAACAATTATTCCTCTCCTTCTAATTGGGACTTTATTTTTCTTGTTTTTTTGAGGTCTAAACACAGTGGGGAGGACCAAAGCTTTTGTGGCCGAGTTTCGTGGGTTTTGGGTGTGTCATTTCGCTGTTTACTTTAAGTTAGAAATTGTCAGAACATTTTAATATATATATAGATATAGATATAGATAGAGGACAGGTTTCAGCCATTCAGCTTCATTCAGTCAATAGGCAATTGTTCTCAGGTCCGCAGGAGAGTGCTCCATTCCTCTTTCCGGCAAATCCTAAAACATGTCGGGCTTTGCCCGTAATATATATTAGTCTACATGGACACCTTGTAGATCATGCGCAGTGACAAATGGGCTTGCCATCTTAAGGATTGATAACCTCCTCCCCAACTAGCTTCAATAGGTGCCAAAATATAGTTGGTGATAATAATAATAATAATAATAATAATAATAATAATAATAATAATAATAATAATAAGGTAGAAAGAGTCCCTATTAATCCTCTGCCGTCCAATTTTCCCGGCTGCTTTTCAAATGTCCCGGCTTCCCTATTTCCTTCCCCCTTTGTCCCCAACTAGCTTCAATAGGTGCCAAAATATAGTTGGTGATAATAATAATAATAATAATAATAATAATAATAATAATAATAAGGTAGAAAGAGTCCCTATTAATCCTCTGCCGTCCAATTTTCCCAGCTGCTTTTCAAATGTCCCGGCTTTCCTATTTCCTTCCCCCTTTGTCCCCAACTAGCTTCAATAGGTGCCAAAATATAGTTGGTGATAATAATAATAATAATAATAATAATAAGGTAGAAAGAGTCCCTATTAATCCTCTGCCGTCCAATTTTCCCGGCTGCTTTTCAAATGTCCCGGCTTTCCTATTTCCTTCCCCCTTTGTCCCCAACTAGCTTCAATAGGTGCCAAAATATAGTTGGTGATAATAATAATAATAATAATAATAATAAAGTAGAAAGAGTCCCTATTAATCCTCTGCCGTCCAATTTTCCCGGCTGCTTTTCAAATGTCCCGGCTTTCCTATTTCCTTCCCCCTTTGTCCCCAACTAGCTTCAATAGGTGCCAAAATATATATGGTGATAATAATAATAATAATAATAATAATAATAATAATAATAATAAGGTAGAAAGAGTCCCTATTAATCCTCTGCCGTCCAATTTTCCCAGCTGCTTTTCAAATGTCCCGGCTTCCCTATTTCCTTCCCCCTTTGTCCCCAACTAGCTTCAATAGGTGCCAAAATATAGATGGTGATAATAATAATAATAATAATAATAATAATAATAAGGTAGAAAGAGTCCCTATTAATCCTCTGCCGTCCAATTTTCCCGGCTGCTTTTCAAATGTCCCGGCTTCCCTATTTCCTTCCCCCTTTGTCCCCAACTAGCTTCAATAGGTGCCAAAATATAGATGGTGATAATAATAATAATAATAATAATAATAATAATAAGGTAGAAAGAGTCCCTATTAATCCTCTGCCGTCCAATTTTCCCGGCTGCTTTTCAAATGTCCCGGCTTCCCTATTTCCTTCCCCCTTTGTCCCCAACTAGCTTCAATAGGTGCCAAAATATAGATGGTGATAATAATAATAATAATAATAATAATAATAATAATAATAATAATAACCGACCTTCCCTCTGGCCTGGTGATCTTTTAGAGTGCATTGAGGCACTTGACAATTCAATGCAGTGTTATCCGCACCGCAGTATGGATGGATAGTGCAGGTGTGTTGGAGGGGATCATACGGGAATGCTTCAACTCTTGGAGAATATTTATATTCACAAGGAGCTCCTTATAGAATACAACAACCCAAAACATTCAAATTAAATGCTGGTTTATTAAAAGGTTGGATCAAATGAGAGGAGGTGTTTACTGTTTCTGAGTGAGTGTTTATGGTGTGAGAAAGGGGAAAAGGAGGAATGCTAATCAGATAGCACTCTATATATACCGTATTTACTCGAATATAAGCTGAGGCACCTAGTTTTACCACAAAAAACTGGGGAAACTTATTGACTCGAGTATAAGCCAAGGGGTGGAAAATACAGCAGCTACTGGTAAGTTTTAAAAACAAAAATAAAAATAGGTACAGTTGAGTCTCACTTATCCAACATTCGCTTATCCAGCGTTCTGGATTATCCAACACAGTCTGCCTTTTAGTAGTCAATGTTTTTGTAGTCAATGTTTTCAATACATTGTGATATTTTGGTGCTAAATTTATAAATACAGTAATTACTACGTAGCATTACTGTGTATTGAACTACAATAGAGTCTCATTTATCCAACATAAACTGGCCAGCAGAATGTTGGATAAGTGAATATGTTGGATAATAAGGGGAGATTAAGAAAAAGCCTATTAAACATCAAAATAGGTTATGATTTTACAAATTAATCACCAAAACACCATGTTATACAACAAATTTGACAGAAAAAGTAGTTCAATACACAGCGATGTTATGTTGTAATTACTGTATATATAAATTTAGCACCAAAATATCACGATATATTGAAAATATTGACTACAAAAATGCGTTGGATAATCCAGAATGTTGGATAAGTAAGTGTTGGATAAGTGAGACTCTACTGTACTTTTTCTGTCAAATTTGTTGTATAACATGTTTTGGTGCTTAATTTGTAAAATCATAACCTAATTTGATGTTTAATAGGCTTTTCCTTAATCTCTCCCTTATTATCCAACATATCCGCTTATCCAACGTTCTGCCGGCCTGTTTATGTTGGATAAGTGAGACTCTACTGTACCAATAAAATTACATTAATCAAGGCATCAGAAGGTTAAATGTTTTTGAATATTTACATAAAATTGCAATTTAAGATAAGACTGTCCAACTTTAATCAAATCATGATTCTCATCATCTTCAATGTAAATGTGCTTATGTATCCTTTTAATAATAATAAATAGAGTAAAGTAATAAATGTAATAATAACAATAATAATGAGTAAAATAATAAATGTAATAATAACATCCGAAAATACATCACACAGTCCTAGACACTTGGGAAGTGTTCGACTTGTGGTTTTGTGAAACGAAATCCAGCATATCTATCTTGTTTGCTGTGTCATAATAAAATAATAATAATAATAATAAAAATAATAATAATAATAATACATCACACAGTCCTAGACACTTGGGAAGTGTTCGACTTGTGGTTTTGTGAAACGAAATCCAGCATGTCTATCTTGTTTGCTGTGTCATAATAATAATAATAATAATAATAATAATAATAATAATAATAATAATAATAATACATCACACAGTCCTAGACACTTGGGAAGTGTTCGACTTGTGGTTTTGTGAAACGAAATCCAGCATGTCTATCTTGTTTGCTGTGTCATACAACGTCGTTGTGTCAATAATAATAATAGAGTAAAATAATAAATGTAATAATAACAATAATAATAGAGAAAAAAATAAATGTACCGTATATACTTGAGTATAAGCTAACTCGAATATAAGCCGGCCTGGAGCCTCACTCAAGTATAAGCCAAGGGGGACTTTTTCAGTCCTAAAAAGGACTGAAAAAATCGACTTTTACTCGAGTATATATAATATATATATATATGCCTGCAGATTGCTGCTATGCAATTGTTTTATCCACTTTTCTCCTTCTCTTTTGTTCCTAAGAGTATATTGTGATCACTTACATTAGAATATATTTAATCATATCATTCTGGAATGATGATGTGCCACAGTGTCAAGCAACCTATCCAATGTGGCCCTGTCATGATCAAATGGAAATAGAGCAAATTCAGATTGAGAAATGCTTCCTCTAACATGTTGTCCTTCTTCTGCATCAGAAGTTGAGAAAGTATTGACAGTGTTCCCTCACTTATCACGGGGGTTACATTCCAGGACCACCCGCAATAAGTGAAAATCCGCAAAGTAGGATATTGTCATTTTAATAATTTAATTTCAATATTTTAATAATTTAATTTTAATATTTTAACAATTTAATATTAATATTTTAATTTAATACTATCTTTATTTTAATATTTAAACAATTGAATATTAATATTTTAATTTAATACTATCTTTATTTTAATATTTATTTTACAACAAATTGACAGAAAAGCAGTTCAATACACAGTAATGTTATGTAGTAATTACTGTATTTATGAATTTAGCACCAAAACATGGCAGCATTTACTACGAAAACATTGACTACTAAAAGGCAGACTACCTTGGATAATACAGAACATTAAATAAGTGAAGCTTGGATAAGTAAGACTCTTCTGTATATATATATATATATATATATATATATATATATATATATATATAGCTGTGCCCGGCCACGCGTTGCTGTGTTGTTGTCTGGTGGTGTTGGTGAGAAATTGTTGAGGTAGTGGTGGTATTGAATGTCTGTTGTATGGTTGTCTTTATGTTTAGTATGCACACTGAAGTGGATTATATGGCAGTGTGGAATCAAGATAATCCAGTTCAAAGCAGATAATATAAGATTATAAATGGGTTATATAGCTGTTTGGAAGGGCCTTGAGTCTACACTGCCATATAATCCTGTTAAAATCTGATAATCTGTGGAAGAGGCCTAAGTGAGGCCTAACTGTGCCTGTCCCCTGGGCTGAGGAGGTTGCTAGGAGACCAAGTGGGCGGAGCTTAGCCTTCAAACTGGCAGCAATTGGATAAAAATAATTATTCCTCTCCCTCTAATTAGGACTTTATTTTACTTTTCTTTTTGTTGTATCAACCTAGAGCAGGGGTCCCCAAACTAAGGCCCGGGGGCCGGATGCGGCCCTCCGAGGTCATTTACCTGCCCCCCGCCCTCAGTTTTATAATATAATATATTGTATATACATATAATATTGAAAATAATATTATAATGTAATACAATATAACACTAATAATAATACCATATAATAATATTAATTATATATTCTATATTACACATAATATTCCTAATAATATTACAGTATAGGGGTATAGTTCAATATAGTAATATATAATGCTGATATTGTGCTATGCTAATAATATAATATACTGTATGTACATATAATTTGTAAGCCACTCTGAGTCCCCTTTGGGGTGAGAAGGGTGTGATACAAATGTAGTAAATAATAAATAAATAAATAAATAAATTTTAGACTTAGGCTCACCCAAAGTCTGAAATGACTTGAAGGCACACAACAACAACAACAACAACAACAACAACCCTAATTAACTTGACTATCTCATTGGCCAGAAGCAGGACTATACTTCCCATTGAAATCCTGATAAATGTATGTTGATTAAATTTGTTTTTATTTTTAAATATTGTATTGTTATTTCATTGTTCTTGTTGTTGTTGTTTTTGCACTGTAAATAAGACATATGCAGTGTGCATCAGAATTTGTTTGTATTCTCTTTCAAATGATAATCTGGCCCCTCAACAGTCAAAAGGATTGTGGACCGGCCCTCGGCTTAAAAAGTATGAGGACCCCTGACCTAGAGCCATGAATGATGGGTTGTGTTGTCAAATTTCGAGGTTGGGGGGCCTGTAGTTTTGTTGTTTTGTCCGCTGCCCTGATGCCATCACTCTTTTATATATATAGATATATACTGTATATACTCGAGTATAAGCCTAGTTTTTCAGCCCTTTTTTAGGACTTAAAAAAACCTCCTCGTCTTATACTCGGGTGAGGGTCCTGGTGGGCTTATATTCAGGTTGGCGTATACTCAAGTAGATATGGTATATGTATTATTTTTCTCTATTATTATTGGTATTGTTAAGACAACAAAATACTTTCAAGATGCACCCATAATATATCAGAAGGATCTTCTACTTATGCCAACTCAGAGTTTGGGTGTCAGGACCCAGGCTGCAGAACACCAATAACCATGCGCAGAGACCAGAATCTATCTAATATCTTTATTAGGGAAATATATAAAGTCAATAAAAACAAGTGTAGAATATAGTTCAGAAGTAGACCTTTCAGGAAAGGTCAAATATAGTCCAGGAAAACAATGTCCAATATGTGATATTAAAGTCCAAAGTTATAATCCACTTCACCGAAACACACACTATTTGGCAAGCAATAGTGTGGGGAACTGTCCATAGTCTTTCGAGGCTTAAGGTAAATCCGAAGGAAACTGGAAAACAAGGCTTGAATCAGAGAAGCAAGGTCCGTGGTTTAAAACGCAAGGCAAGGCAAGACTTGAAACTTGGCAAGATCAAACTTGAAACAAGGCAAACATGAATCAAGAACTGAGTCCATAGAAGTCCATGGTACAAGGCTGGGCTGGAAACTTGATCCGGGATCTGGGAACTGGAGTACGAAGTCTACACACGATCTCACTCCTCAAGCCGACGAATTGACTCCGCAAGGATTTCTTTGCGGGCAAACACCTATATAGGATCTTGTTTTCCCACCAAGGAACACTTTCTCTGGGGAACAAGAAACGAAACCTATTCTGTGTCCAGATGCAGGACTCCTTAAAGTTTCCCAAGGGAAGCAGACTTAATCAGCTAATTGTCTGGCAGTGATCCTGGCGCTCCGGCGAGTCGCCTCTCGAGCCCCCCTATCTTGATTATAATAATCCCGGCGAGAAAATGGGGGAGATTTTTGCTCAAGGCTTGTTTGGCTGACTTCTTGTGGGCAAACATCTTGCAGGTGCAAGGGCTCCAAATCTGGCAGAAACGGTGGGAAACCCAAGTTTTCCTCTTCATCTGCCACAATAGTACATGGAACGGGACTACATGGCCCATGAGTCATCACATTGGGTAACAAATAACGTATATATTATTTTGCACGGTAGAGCGGATTGCTTTTTAATTTCTCCAGAAATGCTTCTGCAATAATTTGCCCCATAACTTTGTGAAACTGCCTCGAATGTTCTCCCCAGACCCTTGGCTGTTCCACACAAAACACATAAAAGACAACAATGCAAGATGTCGGGGAATTAAGATCCTTTATTGTAAACTATGGCTTTGCTAAATTATTAGTTTAAAGTTGTGTGGGTTTTTTTTATTATTGAGAAATCTGCACTTTAATGCCCTATAAGAGCAATTAGAATCAGTATTAACATTAGCCCTGGCAGAAGGAATTTCAGAATTATTTCTCATCCGCATTAATGAGGCTTATTATAGAAAACCCCGAGGTATTTTATATCTCACACGGAAGAATATAATTAGACACAAATTGATGGTCTTGCGCCCGATGCAGAATTAGGAGTTTATAGCAGACGATTCCGAATCCGGCGGAGATTGTCCTGAGAGAAGCACCTCCAAAAGGTGTAACTAATCCTGTGAAATAATCCGGAACCAATCTGCCCGACGCTTCCCATTTTCTGATACACAAACCATTATGGAAGCATCCAGGTGCCTTCCTTTCTACGGCTTCTTACTGTTGAATATCTAATGACCTTGACAGAGAAAGTTGTCTCCATTAGAGCCTGGAGTGATAATGGCTTGGTGTCCTGGTGGCATTCGCCGGGCTCATTCCGAAGATAATAATCAGAAATGTCAGAACAAGGAATTTTTGCCCAAGATCTCATGTTTGTCATCGGCAAGGAATACCTGTTGAGCTCAAGAGGGAATAAAGTAGAGTGGTTAGAATCCCAAGAACTTCAGAAATATGGTTTTGGGTCTTCACTGAGTAATGCTGTTCTTTACGTTGAGGCGGGGGGGGGGTTAAGGAACCCCAGGAAATACCATATATGGGCAGAGATGGCGACAGCTAGCGACCCGGGTGCATAAACTCACAGAAACATGTGACTTCTGGGAAATCATGTGTTTCTGAAGAAATGAAAGCTATAGATAAACAAACAGAGCATGCGTACGCAGGCGCTCTGAAAGATTTGTGAGCACGGCACAAAAAGGGTGCAGCCGGCCTGCTGGTCAGCACAGATTGGGCAGCGTCACAACTCTAAGCCAATGAATTTGCTTGTGGGCGGGCATAACCCGAACCCTGTAGTGTGTATAAATGTTCACTCAGCATGTCACTGGGCGGTTCCCCTGGAGAAGCACTTACTTTGTGCTAGGGGGACCCCTAGTGGCCATTAGCGAAATAAAACTGCTTTCTGGGAAATTCCTTCAGTTGTCCGTCTTCAAAATTCCTCCACTGCGCCAACAAGAACCGTAGCACGAAGGTTCCGCTACATTTTCTGGTGACCCCGACGTGATTTTTTCCTATAAGACGGGCCAGGAGATTTGGAGACGGATCCCGTTGGCGGGACGGCCTCAACTCAGCGGTGGGGGCCTGAGGCAACTACCGTGAGACGAGAAGGGGCCCCTGAATACTACACGACCGGCTGCGGTGCTTGCCTCTGATTGCCAACGCCGACTGACGGTGAGAGCTGCAACATCAGCGAGGTTCCACAGAAACCGGCTAGGAGGAAAAGGATCCAGGGGAAAAAGCCCAGGGGCGAAGGTTGGTCCGACGTCTACAGAAATCTGGCAAGTATAGGGGTTTGCATGAGATATTAAGGGAACGCCAGCGCTGGGAGGGACAAAAAAAAGTTCCCAGGGAGGTAGAAAGGGGTTCTGTCTTGTGTTTCCTGACGCATGCCGTGAGTGGCCGGGTGCCCAGGCCAGGACAGTCCCCTCTATTAGGCAGGATGGGAGGGAAAAATTCAAAGAGCTCCACTCCCTTACAATGCATCTTAGATAATTTTGGCTCTTTTGCTAGCAGAGCCGTAGCAGGGAATCCAAGGGACCTAAGAGATTATAGACTGAGAAATTTGTGTCAGGGAGAATGGCCAGATTTTGGTTTAGGTTGGCAAGTAGAAGGAACGTGGGATCTGAAACTGATCCGAACAGTGGAAGAATATTGTGCTGTGAATCATCCGAACCAGTGGGTCTATATTGCTACGTGGGAACGGGTAGTTAGAGAAGATCCAGGTTGGGTTCGACAGTGCAGGAATGGCAAATGTATGGTGGTGAAGAAGGAGGGGAAAAAGAAGGAAGTTTTCCAATCCAATGAGGAGGACTACCCAGATTTACAGTTGAGTGTACAGGCTAGACAACAGGAATTATTGCCGCCACCCTTGCCACCGCCCCCCCCACCCCAGGGAACAGCCCCCACACTAGGAACGAGACCCCCACCCTACTCTTCGGAGTCAACCGAAGCGGCCAAGAAACACTATCCTAGCCTAGAAAAATATCAGGAGGAAACAAAGGAAAAGAAGAAGTCACAACGGATGCCCAGTGGTGCTTCTCCGGCACAAACTCGGAGACATGGAGCTCCGGTGTGGTCTGGTGATTCACCGACCGGACCGGCCCTCCAGATGCCCTTTGAGAACGGTGCCTGTGATAAACAACAGGAATGAGATAGTTCAAGCATACCAGGTAGTGCCTTTCAGTAGTAGTGACATTTTGAATTGGAAAAATAATACTCCACCTTATAGTGAAGAACCCCAAGCTATGGCTAGGCTATTGGAAGGGATTATGGCAACCCATAATCCCACCTGGCAAGATTGCAGACAATTGTTGAATATGTTGTTCACATCAGAGGAGAGAAGAGCAGTGTTGAATAATGGGGTAGCCATAGCCCAGGTTGGTGCCCCACAAGATGGTGATGCAGCCGAGTGGGGAGCACAGAGGTTTCCTGTGGAAATAGATCCCCAATGGGACACCGCAGAAGAAGGACATTTGCAGAGACTGAGAGGATTCCAGCGTATATTGGTAGAAGCGGTAAAGAGGGGCCCGCCGCGACCCGTCAACATTGTAAAAATTCAGGGAGTGGTACAGGAAAAATCTGAGTCACCAACAGCCTTTTTGGAAAGGCTGGAGGCAGCATATAGAAAGTATAGCCCGTATAATTTGGAGGATGAAAACGGTAGGAGGGCGATTCAACAGTCTTTTATCAGTCAAGCGGCTCCTGACATCCGGAGAAAGATTCAAAAGCAACCAGGATTTCTAGGAAAGACTATGAATGAATTGTTGGCACTCGCAGATCAAGTTTATATGGCGAGGGACCAGGTAGAAGAAGAGAAGAAGGACAGGAAGAAGAAGCAGGAATACCAAGCATTAGTTACCATGATGGAACAAAGTGCAAGTGGACAGAGAGGAAGAGGAGGATATGCCAGAGGGGGACAAGGAGGAAGAAGGGGGCCCCCTCGGAGGTTAGGTCGAGACCAATGTGCTAAATGTAAGAAGTTTGGACACTGGAAAGGTGAATGCCCAGAAGGAAGAGAAGGAAGAGAAGGAAGTCAGGAAGGACCGAGAGAAAGAGGAAGGCCTGAGAGAGGAAGAAACCCAGGAAGGGGAAGAGGGCGTGGGAACTACGTACCTTTTCCTGCAAGAGAGGTGATAGCTGCAGCAGCTGTGATGGAAGAAGAATGGGAAGATATGGATGGAGGAGAGGAATGAGGAAGCCAGGCTCTTGTTTTGTTGGACCCCGGGGAGCCGATGGTCACACTTGAAATCGGGGACCAACAATTGGACTTTTTAGTGGACACAGGTGCCGAAAAATCAGTAGTAAATACAAAAATTAGTCCACCAACTCGGGAAACTACGAAAGTAATAGGGGTGTCTGGGAAGACCCAGAAGTGCCCCTTCCTTAAGGAACGCACCTGCAATCTGGCCGGACATCAGGTCAAGCATAAGATGTTATATCTCCCAGACTGCCCAGTCCCTTTATTGGGAAGGGACATTTTATCAAAATTACAAGCTCAACTCCAGTTCATGAAGAATGGACAAGTGGAGCTATCATTTCCCATGGAAGAGGAATGGAGACTGTTTCAAGTTAGGATTTTTACTGAAGAAATACAATGGCCATGGCATGAGACTCCTTTAGTGTGGGCAGAAGATAATCCTCCAGGATTAGCTAAATATGTTCCACCGGTGGTGGTGGAAGTGAAAAGAGGAATGGGGCCCATATGCAAGCCACAGTATCCCGTCAGTCGAGAGGCAGTGCAGGGGATCAGAAAGCATCTAGAGCGACTTCTGCAGCATGGGATATTGGTACCATGCAGTTCCCCATGGAACACGCCCCTGCTCCCAGTCAAGAAACCAGGAGGACAAGGAGAATATCGCCCAGTTCAAGATTTGCGGGCTGTAAATCAAGTCACCGTTCCCCTAACCCCGGTAGTGCCAAATCCATACATCATGATGAGTCTAGTACCAGCATTTGCCAAATGGTTTACTGTATTGGATTTAAAGGATGCATTCTTTTGTATTCGATTGGCCCCTGTATCCCAACCGATCTTTGCTTTCCAGTGGGAATCTCAGCAGTCAGGGCAAAGGACCCAGTATGTTTGGACACGCCTTCCTCAGGGGTTCCGGGATAGCCCGACCATTTTTGGTCAAGCCCTGGCCAAAGACTTACAGGATTTTGTAATACCTAAGGAAGAGGGAATTTGGCTTCAATATGCAGATGACCTGCTTATCGCTTGCCGGACACTAGGGGGCTGTAAAGAGCATACTTTGAGATTTCTCAAGACATTGGAAGAAAAGGGTTACAAAGTGTCAAAGAAAAAGGCCCAGTTGTGCTGTCCCACGGTGAAATATTTGGGGTTCCATCTGACCGAAGGAAAGAAGATGTTAGGAGCTGAAAGAAAGGAAGTTGTTTGTGCCATCCCCACTCCCAGTACCCGGCGACAGGTGCGGGAATTTTTGGGATCAGCAGGATATTGTAGACAGTGGATCCCCAACTACGCCGTGTTGGCTAAGCCACTGTACCAGGCTACGAGAGGTGGAAGAGAAGATCCATTTGAGTGGACAGAAGAATGTCAACAGGCATTTAAGGCATTAAAAGAAGCATTGATGTCATCTCCAGCATTAGGACTGCCCGATTTGGAAAAACCATTCACTCTGTTCGCTGCAGAGCGGGAAGGAACAGCGGTTGGAGTATTGACCCAACCACTAGGTTCATGGCAAAGGCCGATTGCCTACTTGTCAAAGCAATTGGACACAGTGGCTCGTGGATTGCCACCTTGCCTGAGGGCTGTGGCAGCATCAGTAGATTTAATCAAAGAAGCGAATAAATTGACCCTAGGACAGCCACTGACAGTTAAGGTGCCCCATAGCGTTAAGGCACTGTTAGACATTAAGGGACCGCGCTGGCTCACAAGTGAGAGGTTAATGAAATATGAGGGATTGTTGTGTGACAACCCACTGGTGACCCTGGAGACTTGCTCCACTCTGAATCCGGCCACCTTGCTCCCGACTCCAGGAGACACCACGATCCATCAGTGTGCCCAGGTGATGGATGAGGTATTCTCCAGTCGACCGGATTTGAAGGATGTGCCACTAACTAAGGTGGACGACACTCTGTTCACAGATGGAAGCTCCTTTATGGAAAATAATCAAAGACACTCAGGTTATGCGGTTGTTCGGTGGGGGGGAGAGACGCTGGAAGCAGAGTCACTGCCCCCGGGGACTTCTGCCCAGAAGGCCGAATTGATTGCCCTGACCCGAGCGTTGGAATTGTCAAGCGGAAAGCGGGTTAACGTCTACACAGACTCAAAATATGCCTTCACCACCCTCCACGCACATGGAGCACTGTACAAGGAGCGCGGGCTCCTCACGTCTGGAGGAAAGTGCGTGAAACATGCTGGAGAGATTGTGGATCTCCTGGAGGCGGTTTGGAAGCCAAGGCAGGTGGCTGTGATGCATTGTAAAGGGCACCAACGTGGAGACGATCCCGTAGTGCAAGGAAATAGGCAGGCTGATCTGGCAGCCAAAGAGGCAGCTAGGCTGCCCTATATTGAACATCAGGTAATGGCCCTACAGGTAGAATTAACTGAACATAACATTACATATACACCAGAGGAAGAAGAATGGGCCTTAAAGGAGAAGGGTCAGTGGTCAGGAGAACTCATAGTGATGCCAGACGCCCGTGTCTACGTCCCTAAGGACTTGGCATGGCACTTAGTCCAACACATGCACCAAAACACACATTTAGGAAAAATGGCATTGGCAAATCTGCTAGGACGACAGTTGTATATCGATGGATTACATAGCCTAACGGCAGCAGCAGCCCGAAGATGCTGGACATGTATCAAAAATAACCCCAGAGAAGGACCCCTCAAGCCACCAGGAGTCCAACATGTGGGTGGGGTACCCTTTGAAGCTTTAGTCACTGACTTTACAGAAATGCCCCCATACAAAGGATACAAATATTTACTGGTGTTCGTGGACACATACACAGGATGGGTGGAAGCTTACCCTACAAGAACTGAGAAGGCTGTAGAGGTGTCAAGAGCTCTAATGAAAGATGTTATTCCCAGATTTGGCATACCCTTAGAAATTGGATCAGATAATGGCCCCGCATATATTCAACAGGCTGTGCAAGGATTATGTAGAATTTTGGGCATAAAGTGGAAGTTACATTGTGCATATAGACCCCAATCTTCTGGAAAAGTGGAAAGAATGAATAGGACATTAAAGGCTCAGCTTGGGAAACTTTGCCAAGAGACAGGATTGCCGTGGACGGTGGTTTTGCCCATGGCATTATTAGGAATCAGATGTACACCACACAAACGGACAGGACTCTCCCCTTTTGAAAGACTCTATGGACGACCCCCTTTGAACTTGAAGGGAGCCTTAGAGACAGGAGCTGAGCAGCACCTCATAGGAGAGAAACAGACATTGGCCCAGGTTCAGGCTTTGGGCAGACAAATGCAGCAGTTAGAAAAATACATTTCTGAATTGAACCCACCATTCCCTACCACACCTCTACATTGTTTTTCACCAGGTGACGAGGTTCTGGTCAAGGATTGGAAGATTGAGCCATTGGGACCCAAGTGGCGAGGACCCTATGTTGTGCTCCTGTCTACCCCCACTGCAGTGAAGGTGAAGGAGATTAAGCCGTGGATACATTACACCCGTGTAAAATTAGCACCTGAGGAGTGGCGGACGGAGCGAGTTCCTGGTGAGGACCTGAGACTCAGGATCATCCGGCAACTCCCTAAGGGGTCAACAAGGCCATGAAGCTGATCCCTTCGGGTGCAACGGAGCGTCGGTGGTCAAGTATGTCGCAGCATGGCCCAACAAAGGCGCTCTCCGGGAGATGGTGGCTAGACATTTTGAGAGGAAAAAGTGGGAGACAAGCTATGAGGAGGGGAGGAAAGCGCACTGTGTTTGGTATATTATTTGTGCTGAGTTTTATTCTCTCTTTTGGAAAAAGAGCACATGGGAATTGGATAAAAGAACATGCCAATTATATGTTTGAGCAGCACGGGAAAGAGGTAGCATTAATATATGAACACCCCCTCACCGTAGGAGATTTTTCATTTCTTCCCGATTTAATTGATGAACCACAGATTGTGTTGGAGGGATTGTCCAAGGCTCAGGAGGGTCCACCTACCGTGTTTTCTAGCATACCGCAAAGGATAAATAAAACTCGGTTTCGACGGTTTAGATACCATACCTCCACCAGGGGTTTGTGCTTCTGTTGTGGAGGATCGGGAATATGGAATTCTGAGTGGAAACACTGGGGAACTAGGCAGGCGTTCTTTTCCCGATTAGGCAATTATTCCCATTGTCGAGACCGGTTCTATCTACATGGACGATTTAATACATCTTATGTCTCACGATTAAATCTAACCGCAACCGAGTGGGCTAGCATGTATCCAGATTATCCCACATTTAGTGTGAATGATTCTATTGAGGGCCTAAAATCTTATATGAACATACTGCAACAATTAACCCAACTGAGCCTAGGTAAAAGCCTCTGTCCGTTATGGCAAATTAGGGATCCAAATCTATGGTTTTTCTTTGATAAATGGGCCACAAATTATCACCCCGGCAACTACCAGTGTGTCGGTGTGGGTTATTTGACATTCCCAGTTCAGGTCTTACACAAAGGGCATCAGCGCCTGAAACGGGACATTGTGCAAACAGGCCCTCTAGGACCAGAATGCTCGGATGAGGTCATTATCAACAAGGCCCTGTCAGGTTCAGAAGCCTCCCGTGTAGGAGGAGGCCTGATCACAGGCTTGTTGACACTGGGTGCTTACCCAGGGATTGTAGCTCAAGCAAACCGTAGAAGTGTTCTAGGCCTGACTTGCCGCCTTGAAAAGTCCATAAATGCCACTGGTAAAATTTTCCGGGAAATCCAGTCTGAAGTAGAAGAAATCAGCCAGATGGCCCTACAGCATAAGTTGGCCCTTGACTACCTACTGGCGGCCAGAGGGGGGTTATGCGCCATGGTTAGAGGACGTTGTGTAGTGAAATTTCATAACTTGAATAATACTATTGAAGATGACATCGAGTCATTACAAAAGTTAATTTACAATAATGTCCAGGAGATAGAAGGTTGGTCTCCCTTCTCCTGGGTGACTAGCTGGTTACCCTCAATAGAATGGTTGAAGAACATATTGTTGGTAGGGATTTTAGGATTGTTCATTGTTCTCATAGTTATGTGTTGCACTCCAATAATGATGCAAATGTGTACTAGGTGTGTCACACAATCTTTACCTGAAAAAAAGATAGCCATACTCCAAGCCAAGCGGGATTGGATGGAACCATAATGCTTTGCTTCAGCTTTTGTACATGCGCTTCGCAAAAAGAAAATGGGGGAGTGAGGCGGGGGGGGGTTAAGGAACCCCAGGAAATACCATATATGGGCAGAGATGGCGACAGCTAGCGACCCGGGTGCATAAACTCACAGAAACATGTGACTTCTGGGAAATCATGTGTTTCTGAAGAAATGAAAGCTATAGATAAACAAACAGAGCATGCGTACGCAGGCGCTCTGAAAGATTTGTGAGCACGGCACAAAAAGGGTGCAGCCGGCCTGCTGGTCAGCACAGATTGGGCAGCGTCACAACTCTAAGCCAATGAATTTGCTTGTGGGCGGGCATAACCCGAACCCTGTAGTGTGTATAAATGTTCACTCAGCATGTCACTGGGCGGTTCCCCTGGAGAAGCACTTACTTTGTGCTAGGGGGACCCCTAGTGGCCATTAGCGAAATAAAACTGCTTTCTGGGAAATTCCTTCAGTTGTCCGTCTTCAAAATTCCTCCACTGCGCCAACAAGAACCGTAGCACGAAGGTTCCGCTACAACGTGGTATTATTGTATGTATGCGAGTGTACGTATTGCACGTTTTACATGTTTTGATATGGTCAAAAGTGACTAATCAATAAAGAATTGTATGTTATGCTTGCTTGAGTAATGCTGTTGATTTTATTGATATATGTTTTAATCTATGTTTGGTTTTAATCATTGTTGGAGACCCACAGTTAAGCCGCCCCAAGTCCCTTCGGGGAGATGGAGACGGGATATAAAAATAAAGTTGTTGTTGTTATTATTATTATTATTATTATTATTATCAACACAATGACGTTGTATGGCACAGCAAACAAGATAGATATGCTGGATTTCGTTTTGCAAAATCACAAGTCGAACACTTCCCAAGTGTCTAGGACTGTGTGATGTATTGTGCTGTGTCACAATAATAATAATAATAATAATAATAATAATAATAATAATAATAATAATAATAATCCCCCCCGCAGGTGCCACCTTGACGTGGTGGGGGGGCTTAACTGCTCCAATGATGACACAAGTGGTGTGTGATGGGCACACTGGGTGCCGTGCCAAAAGATCTCAGCCGGCATTTGGAAACAATAGACATTGACAAAATTACGATCTGCCAACTGCAAAAGGCCACCTTACTGGGATCTGCACGCATCATCCGAAAATACATCACACAGTCCTAGACACTTGGGAAGTGTTCGACTTGTGATTTTGTGAAACGAAATCCAGCATATCTATCTTGTTTGCTGTGTCACACAATAATAATAATAATAATAATAATAATAATAATAATAATAATAATAATAATAATTATTATTATTATTATTATTATTCTTCATGAAACTCTTCCTCTGTTCTTATATATTTAACACTTCAAGAGCCAAAATAAACAATGGAGGAGAGAGAGTGCAAATATTTCTGTTGCCTAATTAATAATTGCAGCAATCGCAGCTGCCTCCTTACAATACAAGAAATACAATAAAACCCAAATTTATTAGGCATTTATGTAGATGCGTGTGTGTTTTGCATGTTGTCTATTTCTGTGTATGCAAACACTCATTTCTGGCACGATTCCTAAAGGCCTCGTGTCTTCTGTCTCTGCAAACCTTGTCTTCCGCAGCCCTTCTGCTGCTTCCCTCTTGGGTATTCGGAGTGACATTTCGCCCGCATGTGCCATCTAACAAAGATTCACAGCCTAGGAATTAATTTTCCATTAGTCTATATCAGGGGTCCTCAAACTTTTTAAGCCGAGGGCCAGTCCACAATCCTTCAGACCAGGGGTCCCCAAACTAAGGCCCGGGGGCCGGATGCGGCCCTCCAAGGTCATTGACCTGGCCCCTGCCCTCAGTTTTATAATATAATATTTTATATCAGTTTTAATAATATATTGTATATACATATAATATTGATAATAATCTTATGTTATACAATATAATACTAATAGTAATACCATATAATATTAATTATATGTTATATATTACATATTATATAATAGTATAGTGGTATAGTTCAATATAGTAATATATAATGCTAATATAGTGTAATGCTAATAATATAATATATTGTATGTACATACAGCTGCTCTGAGTCCCCTTCGGGGTGAGAAGGGTGGGATATAAATGTAGTAAATAAATGCAGTAAACAAATAATTAATTTTAGAGTTAGGCTCGGCCAAAGTCTGACATGACTTGAAGGCACACAACAACAACAACAACAATCCTAATTAACTTGACTATCTCATTGGCCAGTAGCAGGCCCACACTTTCCATTGAAATCCTAATAGGTTTATGTTGGTTAAAATTGTTTTCATTTTTAAATATTGTATTGTTCTTTCGTTGTTGTTGTTGCACTACAAATAAGACATGTGCAGTGTGCATAGGAATTTGTTTGTATTTTTTTTCAAATGATAATTCGGCCCCTCAACAGTTTGAAAGATTGTGGACCGGCCCTCGGCTTAAAAAGTTTGGGGACCCCTGCTTCAGACGGTTGAGGGGCCGGATTATCATTTGAAAAAAAAATACAAACAAATTCCGATGCGCACTGCACATGTCTTATTTGTAGTGCAAAAACAACAACAACAACAAGAACAATGAAAGAACAATCCATTATTTAAAAATAAAAACAATTTTAACCAACATACATTTATCAGGATTTCAATGGGAAGTGTGATCCTGCTTCTGGCCAATGAGATAGTCAAGTTAACTAGGGTTGTTGTTGTTGTTGTTGTGTGCCTTCAAGTCATTTCAGTCTTTGGGCGAGCCTAAGTCTAAAATTTATTTATTTATTTATTATTTATTTACTGCATTTATTTACTACATTTGTATCACACCCTTCTCACCCCAAAGGGGACTCTGAGTGGCTTACAAATTATATGTACATACAATATATTATATTATTAGCATAGCACAATATTAGCATTATATATTACTATATTGAACGATACCAGTATACTTTAATATTATATGTAATATATAACATATAATTAGGGTATTATTATTAATATTGTATAACATTATAAGATTATTATCAATATTATATGTACATACAATATATTATATTATTAGCATAGCACAATATTAGCATTATATATTACTATATTGAACTATACTGTAATATTATTAGTAATATTATATGTAATATAGAATATATAATTAATATTATTATATGGTATTATTATTAATGTTATATTGTATTACATAGTAATATTATTCATTATTTATTTATTTATTTGCGACATTTATATACCGCCCTTCTCACCCCGAAGGGGACTCAGGGCGGTTTACAAGTATATATACATACAATATATTATATTATACAACTATATCGCAATATTATTAGTAATATTGCATGTAATATAAATATATAAATATAATATAAATTTGTATCACACCCTTCTGACCCCAAAGGGGAGTCAGAGTGGCTTACAAATTATATGTACATACAATATTATTAGCATTGCACAATATTAGCATTATATATTACTATATTGAACTATACCATTATACTGTAATATTATTAGTAATATTATATGTAATATAAAATTTATAATTAATATTATCATATGGTATTATTATTAGTGTTATATTGTATTACATTATAATATTATTATCAATATTATATGTATATACAATATATTATATTATAAAACTGAGGGCGGGGGCCAGGTAAATGACCTTGGAGGGCCGCATCCGGCCCCCGGGCCTTAGTTTGGGGACCCCTGGTCTATATGATCACTACCACGCTCCTAGCTCCCAGTCATTGCGGTGGAGCTTCAGGCAGGGGAGAAAATCTTGCGAAATTGTACCCTGGAGTCATGACAACAACGACGCAGCTTTGCGGGTTTTCCTTTTTCTGAGAGTAACTTAACAGGACTAAACTCTTGAAGAAAAATGGTCAACGTAGTTGGTGCTATTTCACATAGTACCTCGAACTAGGTCAGTGATGGCCAACCTATGACACGCGTGTCAGCACTGACACGCCTAGCCATTTTTGCTGACATGCTGCTGCCTGCAGATTGATTGGATGACTAATGTCTTTTGTGGCCAAATTTGGTGTGATTTGGTCCAGTGGTTTTGTTGTTTACTCCATGGGAATTATGCACATTACATTTATATATATATATATACTAGCTGTGCCCAGCCACGCGTTGCTGTGGCGAAGTCTGGTGGTATGGAAAATAAAGTATTGAGTAATTGGTGGTAGTTAAGGTAAAGGGTCCCCTGGGCTGAGTGGGTTGCTAGGAGACCAAGTGAGAGGAGCTTAGCCTTCTAACTGGCAGTAATTGGATAAAAACAATTATTCCTCTCCCTCTAATTAGGACTTTATTTTTCTTTTCTTTTTGTTGTATCAACCTAGAGGCATGGATGAGGGGTTGTGCTGTCAATTTTCAAGGTTGTGGGGTGTTTACTTTTGTTGTTTTGTCCGCTGCCATGATGCCATCACTTTTTTTATATATATAGATATACTAGCTGTGCTGAAATTTACCACCCTCGGCTTATACTGGAGTCAATGTTTTCCCAGTTTTTTGTGGTAAAATTAGGTGCCTCGGCTTATATTCAGGTCGGCTTATACTCGAGTATATACGGTAATGTAATTTTATTGGTATCTATTTATATTTCTGAAATTTACCACCCTTGGCTTATACTGGAGTCAATGTTTTCCCAGTTTTTTTGTGGTAAAATTAGGTGCCTCGGCTTATATTCAGGTCGGCTTATACTCGAGTATATACGGTAATGTAATTTTATTGGTATCTATTTATATTTCTGAAATTTACCACCCTCAGCTTATACTGGAGTCAATGTTTTCCCAGTTTTTTGTGGTAAAATTAGGTGCCTCGGCTTATATTCGGGTCGGCTTATACTCGAGTATATACGGTAATGTAATTTTATTGGTATCTATTTATATTTCTGAAATTTACCACCCTCGGCTTATACTGGAGTCAATGTTTTCCCAGTTTTTTGTGGTAAAATTAGGTGCCTCGGCTTATATTCGGGTCGGCTTATACTCGAGTATATACGGTAATGTAATTTTATTGGTATCTATTTATATTTCTGAAATTTACCACCCTCGGCTTATACTGGAGTCAATGTTTTCCCAGTTTTTTGTGGTAAAATTAGGTGCCTCGGCTTATATTTGGCTTATACTACCTCCCCCTGATTTGACACATTCGCCCTTTGGCCTAGATTTGTGTTTTATATCTGTTTTTAACGCTTTTTCTTGCAAGATTGTTTTTATGATGTTTTTACTGATATTGTTGATTTATTGTTGTAAATTTATGTGTTTTGATTTGTTTTTATATTGTGATGTTGGGCAAGGCCCCATGTGAGCCGCCCCGAGTCCCTACGGGGAGATGGGGCGGGATACAAGAATAAAATTATTATTATTATTATTATTATTATTATTATTATTATTATTATTATTATTATTATATTCGGGTTGGCTTATACTCGAGTATATACGGTAATATATAAATACACAGTAATGTTATGTAATTACTATATTTACAACTTTAGTATCAAAACATTGCAATGTATTGAAAACATTGACTACAAAAACACTGACTACAGTAGAATCTTGCTTATCCAACATAAACGGGCTGGCAGAACGTTGGATAAGCGAATATGTTGGATAATAAGGAGGGATTAAGGAGAAGCCTATTCAACATCAATTTAGGTTATGTAGTTCAATATACAGTAATGCTATGTAGTAATGACTGTATTTACGAATTTAGCACCAAAATATCACGATGTATTGAAAACATTGACTACAAAAATGCGTTGGATAATCCAGAATGTTGAATCAGCAAAGGTTGGATAAACGAGACACTACTGTAGTAGAAAACGGTTCATTGGATTAGAGGGACCACCTAAATTCATCTTTCTAGAAAAGTCAAGAGAAAAAGGAAGCTCTATCACTATCTAATAATGATAATTTGAACGTATGATCTTTGGAAAACATTCTTCTCTTTAATAGCACATGGCGGCTGCAATTTCACCCAGCAGGTACAACCGAAAGCAACGCTGAGAACGGGAGCAGAACCTCAAATTAACCAGGAAGGGTGCCTGGCAACATACGGCGATACCGAGATAACTGGAATGACAAGGCCCGTCTATCAGCCGAAAGTAGGAACATCCCACGGAGATTGTTTTGCCGGGACTTGCTGAAAATGGAGACGGTCTCCATCCTTGCCCAGCATGCCGCTGTCTATCTTTGTTGAGTTTATCTTTTTACACTTGCAAAGATCAAAATGACTGTTCTTGGCAAACCGCAGGTGTCTGCTGCGTCATGTCTTGAAATAACATTGATAAGAACCTTAAAAGAAGTCACTAAAGTAGGTGTGCCAAGACCCCATGCGTGGAGGTCTACAGGTTCTGGAAATTGAGTAGGCTCCTTGATTTCAGTAGGAACGTTGTCATAGCCCAGCCACCTTTGGCTTCTGAACCTGATCCAGAAATGAACTTTGACCAGGATGAAGCTTATTCTATTTTATTGTATTTATTGTATTGTAAGGAGGCAGCTGCGGTTGCTGCCATTATTAATTAGGCGACAGAAATATTTGCGCTCTCTCTCCTCCATTGTTTATTTTGGCTCTTGAAGTGTTAAATATATAAGAACAGAGGAAGAGTTTCATGAATTATTATTATTATTTTATTATGACACAGCAAACAAGATAGATATGCTGGATTTCATATCCCAGAAACACTAAACGTGGCAGCACAACCCCTCATCCATACTCTACGTTCATACAACAAAAAGAAAAGAAAAATAAAGTCCTCATTAGAGGGAGAGGAAGAATTGTTTTTATCCAATTGCTGCCACTTAGAAGGCTAAGCTCCACCCACTTGGTCTCCTTGCAACCCACTCAGCCCAGGGGACAGGCAGAGTTAGGCCTCACTTAGGCCTCTTCCACACTGCCTATAAAATACTGATTATCTGATTTGAACTGGATTATATGGCAGTGTAGACTCAAGGCCCTTCCACACAGCTATATAACCCATTTATAATGGACTTAATGTAAGGTAAAACCTTTACCCTTGACCTTAACTACCACCAATTCCTCAATACTTTATTTCCCATACCACCAGACTTCGCCACAGCAACGCGTGGCCGGGCACAGCTAGTAATAAAATAAGCGACAATTGACATCCCTATTACCTCTGCCCCATGAGCAAGGGATGCCAAGCATAGCAAGGAGAAAAGTTTTCTGTGCAAAAGACATCATTAACACAATTCAGTGACAAAAGATGTGATGACGGCCAGAGGCTTCAATGGGAATGATGGCTGTACCAGTTCGTGGAGGAGGACAAGTCTATCAGAAGGCATTCGCCCAAATTTCTGGACGAAACCCTCTTGGCAAGAGGTTAGATTCTTTTGAAAATGATTTCCAGTCTTTTATCTTTGTAGGCATTATTGCAAAGGGATAGAATTGGGAACACTATGGTCCAATTCAAACTTTGGTCTATTTATTTATTTACAGTATTTATATTTCACCCTTCTCAGGGCGGATTACAATGCACATATACCTAGTAAACATTCAATGTCATTATTAGACATACAACATACAGACAGACATTAAAGGCAATTTAACATTTTCCAGCTTCCGGCTTCATGCGGTATGCTCGATTCCGGCCACAGGGGGAGCTGTCGCTTCACTGTCCACTTGTGACACCGAGTCCTTGATGGAGTACTTCCTCATTCTTCCACACGCTGCTGGAAGATTTAAATTAGCCTCCCTGCATAAAGCGGTACCTAAATTTCCTACTTCACTGTCCACTTGTGACACCGAGTCCTTGATGGAGTACTTCCTCATTCTTCCACACGCTGCTGGAAGATTTAAATTAGCCTCCCTGCATAAAGCAGTACCTAAATTTCCTACTCCGTTGTGATTTTTTTTTATGTGTGTGTGTCAGGAGCAACTTGAGTTGCTTCTGGTGTGAGAGAATTGGCCGTCTGCAAGGACGTTGCCCAGGGGATGTTTGGATGTTTTTACCATCCTTATGGGAGGCTTCTCTCATGTCCCCGCATGGAGCTGGAGCTGATAGAGGGAGCTCACCAGCTCTCCCCGGGTTGGATTCGAACCTGGCAGCCTTCAGGTCAGCAACCCAAACTTCAAGTCACAAGGCTTTAACCCACTACGCCACTGGCGGCCCCACTCCACTGTGATGTCAAGTCCTTTTTGATGGTAGTACTTCCTCATGCTCTTTCACACACCGCTGGCAGTTTTATGGTGTTGTAAGTTAAGTTAAATTAGCCTCCCCGCATTAAGCGGTACCTAGATTTCTCTACTAACAGCTGCAGTTGTTTTTGAGCTGCTTAAGTGGGCAGCAAGCTAGGCTATTAACGGTTGGGAGCTTAATCCTGATCCGGGCTTCGAACCAATGACCTGTGATTTATTGCTGCTGGCTACTAACCAGCTGCGCCACTGCCCGGCCCTGGTCTATTCCATAAAGTCTCCTCTTGTTCTTAACCAAATACTATATCAGTCTTTGAAAAGTGTTTCTTTCATTTATCAGTGTTCGACACCTAAGTATAGTTTAGTGTTCAGCCACAAATTCATTTGGTTCCCATTTATTTTTCCTACTGAGCAAATAATTCCTGCAAAAATTATTATTGTTCCTGTAAAGAAGAGAAAACGATGCAATTTGGAGAAGAAGAAAAAAAGATAGAAGGGCAAGCAAGCATAAAACGGTTAGGAGAGAATGGAAACCTATTCCCTGCTCGTTTAGATTTTAATTCTCCGAACCGGATTCAGACCATGAATTCTGTGCATTGGATCCGATTGCAAATAGTCACCTCAGATAGTTAATCTTCCCTGACGTATATTCATAAAATTACCTTACGAAAGCGGTGGATTCTAATCAATGCCTAAAAGGGGAGTAAAAAATAAAATAAAAGAATAAGATACCAGGGTTGAATGAAAAGTAATGCCTCCACCTTCGTAACTCCTCTTCATCAGTTTTGACTGTCGCCCAGATGGTGTCCTATATTGGACTTTTTAATGCCTTGGATGATTGTTTGACATTTTTAACTATGCCTATTTTAACTTTGACCTGTTTAATTTGTTTTTAAATTCTGCTGTTTGATGTCTTAACTGTTTGTATTTTATGATTTTATGTGACTGTATTGGGCTTGTTCCCCGTGTGAGCCGCCCCGAGTCCCCGCCGGGGAGATGGAGGTGGCAAAATATTATTATTATTATTATTATTATTATTATTATTATTATTATTATTATTATTATTATTATTTTATTGTATGACACAGCAAACAATATAGATATGCTGGATTTCGTATCACAAAATCACAAGTCGAACACTTCCCAAGTGTCTAGGATTGTGTATTATTATTATTATTATTATTATTATTATTATTATTATTATTATTTTATTGTATGACACAGCAAACAAGATAGATATGCTGGATTTCGTATCACAAAATCACAAGTCGAACACTTCCCAAGTGTCTAGGATATTATTATTATTATTATTATTATTATTATTATTATTATTATTATTATTATTATTTTATTGTATGACACAGCAAACAAGATAGACACGCTGGATTTCTTATCACAAAATCACAATTTGAACACTTCCCAAGTGTCTAGGACTGTGTGATGTATTTTCGGATAATGCGCACAGATCCCAGTAGGGTGGCCTTTTGCAGTTGGCAGATCGTGATTTTGTCAATGTCTATTGTTTCCAAATGCCGGCTGAGATCTTTTGGCACGGCACCCAGTGTGCCCATCACCACCGGGACCACCTGCACTGGTTTCTGCCAGAGTCTTTGAAGTTCAATCTTGAGGTCCTGAGAGCGGCTGAGTTTTTCCTGTTGTTTTTCGTCAATGCGACTCTCACCTGAGATGGCGACATCAATGATCCAAATCTTTTTCTTTTCCACAACTGTGATGTCTGGTGTGTTGTGTTCCAGAACTTTGTCAGTCTGGATTCGGAAGTCCCACAGTATCTTTGCGTGCTCATTTTCCAAGACTTTTGCAGGTTTGTGATCCCACCAGTTCTTTACTGCTGGGAGGTGGTACTTGAGGCATAAGTTCCAATGAATCATTTGGGCCACATAGTTGTGCCTCTGTTTGTAGTCTGTCTGTGCGATTTTCTTACAGCAGTTGAGGATATGATCCATAGTTTCGTCGGTTTCCTTGCACAGTCTGCATTTTGGGTCATCAGCTGATTTTTCGATCTTGGCCTTAATTGCCTTTGTTCTGATGTCTTGCTCCTGGGCTGCAAGGATCAGGCCTTCTGTCTCCTTCTTCAGGGTCCCATTCGTGAGCCAGAGCCAGGTCTTCTCTTTATCAGCTTTTCCTTCAATTTTGTCAAGGAACTTTCCATGCAGTGTTTTGTTGTGCCAGCTGTCAGCTCTAGTTTGTAGTGCGGTTTTCTTGTACTGGTTTTTTGTCTGCTGTGCTTTGAGGAGTTTCTGATTTTTATCTATCTATCCATCTATCTATCTATCTATCTATCTATCTATCTATCATCTATCTATCATCTATCTATCTATCTATCATCTATCTATCATGTATTCATCTATCTATCTATCTATCTATCTATCTATCTATCTATCTATCTATCTATCTATCTGTCTGTCTATCTGGAGGAATCATTTAGTGAGGACTGGCTCCTCCACCTCATGAATTGTGTATTTCGAAAATAAAAAGGGGATATATATATTCAAAATAAATAATGATAAAATTATTTATCGGAAGCCATCAAAACAAAGACTTTTGGGTCCAGAGATCGAAATGATGCGTTTCGAAATGAGGGAATGTGAAAGGCAGGGTGACAAACTGTTGATTAGAAATGAAATTACTTGATATGTCAAAAAAGGTCAAGACTTAATGCGCCAGTATTCACAAATGGGTGAGGGATGGATGCACCTATTACTTTTGCTTTCTACCACATTTGGTTTTTGCACATCTCTAATTCTTCACATCAGAGTTATGAAAAGGGGATCTCCTGTTTCAGTTCAGATCTGCATTATATGATCAGTGTAGAACTGCATTGAACTGCATTATATGAGTCTGCACAAGTACAGTTTATCCCTGATTTGCACACCCCTAATACCACAACCCAATTTGAATCTCAGCATTCAGTCTGCACTGACCATATAATGCGGTTACAAACCACATCATATGACAGTGTAGATGGGTCCTCGGTCTACACTATCGCCTCCTTGTTGTTTTAAGAACAAGTTGTGTAAAGATGGCTGGATTCTCAGTTCCTGTTCCTTTCTAACTTGCAGATAAACCAGATTAAAAAATGACTACGTGAAAATTACAGCCTTTAGAGTATAACACTGGTAAATAGTACTTTGTTAAAAATACAGAAATTACTGTATTTATCTTCTCAGTCCTCCATTAGAGTAATGCACAACAGTGTAACTATAAAAATTCTTCTTACTTAATACTGGAGTGGCGGCAGCAGCTAAATTTACGGCTGTATAACAAATTATATTCTTATAAAGGTCACATTGTCGTTGTTGGATCCCTTTGAGCAATATATCCTTGAGCTCAGGCTTTCAACCATCAAGACGTTTCTGGAACAAAAGCATGAGGTGTTTGGTGCCTTGTGAAGGTATTTGTGTGTATTTCTCAGTGACTAAGGTGGATAAAATCATCAAGGTTTTAGAAAAGGGAAGAGGGACAGAGTTTGGGTTCTCTGGCATCTCCAACCTTGCACGGTTCTCTTATGGTCTTCAGATGAAGAGAGGGAAGGGAAGTGGAGCCTTTGGCTTTCACGTTGGTGTCGTGAGGTTATATGTCTTATGACGTTATCAAATGGGGAAAATTGCCCATCGTACAACACTCCCTCTTCACTTACAACAAGGAGCCCACTGACTTCCATCTATGGATCGGTTGTGACTCAGCCTTTGTGTGACTCTGATGAGGATTCTGGGATGCAGTTTCAAGATGATGGGATTCAGGGTCAGGATGAGTTTCAAGATGACTCTGATGGTGATTATGGGATTCAGGTGCAGAATGTCCCTGCTGTGGGAGATGAGGAGCAGGGAGGCTTTCCCACGGGAAGAAATGATGTTGTTACGGATGATGGTTTTCAGGTGCAAGAAGCAGAAAGGGAGAGCAGCTCCCAGCCTCAGCCTGATAACACTAACGCTTCTCTAGATCGGGCGAGTCGTTTGGAATTTCGGGGGTTGCGCAGAAGTCTCAGAATAGCAAATAAGAGGGAGGTCAAAGGGCAAAGAAATGCCTTCATGTTATGCTATTAAAACAGTCTGCTGAGAGGGAAATCTTTGTCAAAGCAATTTCCTCGCTTGAATCAAGAACCAAGTCTGCTTTCCTGTATTATCTTATAGCCTAGATGTATCCTCGTTTCTGGGACTTTGGCTTAGTTTTAAGGACCTTGCTTCATGCCTAATGTTTCCATGGATTTGTTCTTACAGCCTTGTTTTTGTAACTATTTTCTGGAACTGAACATTTTTCTTTTATGAACTATCTTTTCCTTATTTGAGTGAAGGACATACCTTGGATGTGTTGGTGTATTGTGACCAAATTTGGTGTGATTTGGTTCAGTGGTTTTGTTGTTTACTCAGTCCTACAAACATACATTACATTTTTATATACGAGGGCTATCCAGAAAGTAGATTACGTTTTGGAATAAAAAATGAACAATGTATAGGAGAAAACATTCACCATATGCAGTTGAAAGCCACACCCAAATACCACCTCTCAGGTAGTCGCCATTCAAGTCTAGGCACTTACCATAGCGATGAATGAGCTTTGCAACTCCTTCCCCGCTAAATTCTGCCGCTTGCATCCTCAACCAGCCGGTCACCCTTCCCGCAGCTGCGCAGTGTCACCAAAATGCTGCATTGCCAGCCACGACCCCATTGTTGGAAATAAGTGTTTGAGGACGCAAGCGGCAGAATTTAGTGGGGAAGGAATTGCAAAGCTCATTCATCGCTATGGTAAGTGCCTAGATTTGAATGGCGACTATGTTGAGAAGTGGTATTTGGGTGTGGCTTTCAACTGCATATGGTAAATGTTTTCTCCTATACTTTGTTCATTTTTAATTCCAAAATGTAATCTACTTTCTGGATAACCCTCGTATATAGAAGATTTGACTTTTAAGATTTTTTTGTGAAACCCTTACAATGCTTTTGCAGAACTCTAAGGTTCCACAGAACATCATTTAAGAAATAATAATAATAATAATAAAACTTTATTTATATACCGCCCTATCTCCCGGATGGGACTCAGGGTGGTTTCCAATCATAAAAACAACACAAACATTACATAGCAACATAATAACACATGATTAAGCAAAGTAAAATAATACAATTATAGCAATAAATAACACTTACATGACCTGATCAAGGGGACGGGAACCACAAACCCAATACAGTAGAGTCTCACTTATCCAAGCTAAACGGGCCGGCAGAAGCTTGGATAAGTGAATATCTTGGATAATAAGGAGGGATTAAGGAAAAGCCTATTAAACATCAAATTAGGTTATGATTTTACAAAGTAAGCACCAAAACTTCATGTTATACAACAAATTTGACAGAAAAAGTAGTTCAATAGGCAGTAATGCTATGTAGTAATTACTGTATTTACGAATTTAGCACCAAAATATCACGATATTTTGAAAACATTGACTACAAAAATGGCTTGGATTATCCAGAGGCTTGGATAAGAGAGGCTTGGATAAGTGAGACTCTACTGTATATTAAAATGTATCATTTTAGGGTAGAGAAATCTTGTGCAATATATTCAGGCCCAGATATGTGGTGGAACTGTATAAAAGCAAGGAAATACTGGAAAGCAATCCACGACACTATCCAGAAAATCCTACAAGAATGAATAAATTTTGAACCAGAATAACTTAGGAATTATAGATCTAAAACATTTCTCTAACCAATGATTACTTTGCAGGCATTTGCGTATGTGTCTTCAAGTTGCCTGTTGACTTATGGCAACTTATGAAGACCATAAGTAGTCAAAGCTAAACTCTTAAGCTCACTCAAAAGAAAGACTGGGAAATTCCTAGCAATATAACACCTTTTACAACAATGTTCCCTGTTCTTTATATCTCCTGCTTGCACATAATGATGTTCCACAATCCAAAGGTTATGTATTAAGAGTCTTAAGAAAAAGAGCTACATGTCTTTTTTGGCCTCCTGGAACAAAAGCGATCTCTCCAGCCCTGGCTTGGCAACATATGCTGCTGCGTGTCTGAAAAAGGAAAAACCCCAAACACCTGCTTGTCTCTGTCTGCCACAAGCACATCATCTTGTTCACTTCAAAGGTGACAAAAACAATAAATGTGATCATGGTCTTTTACAACCGAAGGATTTATGAGGAAGCCAAGAGAGCAAGCCCAGCCAAGAGTCCTCAGGAGGCCACCTCTGACGAACACTCATTTGATCTGCAGTGAATGAAAAATGGAACACATCCTATAGGAACAAGCATTGATTTCTGGAACAGCTGTCATTAACAAATTCATTAACAATGCATGCTTCTTAATTACAGCTGACTCAAATGCAAAGCAGCTTTTCTGGACGGGGAAAAAAATCAATCCATCAACCTAAATGAACAATGATTGGACTAGGAAAATCAGGCCTTCATTGATCCTTTAGGTTATCTATACACGGAATAAAGAGGAACTGATCTCATTAAGATACATGCTTTCGTTTTAATGCACACTGCAACCCTTGCAGGTGACACAAGTGAGGCTCTCATATGGATTTTTTTTGGGGGGGGGGCATTTCTTTGCAATGAAAAGGAAGCATCAGAAAAGTCATTTTTTCCTATTTCAATGGGAGAAGAATGCAAGAAATAAACCTTTTCTATGTCTACTGTTCCTGGTCATTATTATTCTTCACAACCACCATAGGCTGAAGTGTGCATTCTAAGAAAGTGCATGTTAAATGTGATGACATATTTAACAGCATATATGTTTGCTTGTTTTTCTCTTTAGAAACAAAGATATTTCTCTGTTTTCTGCTTCCACTTATGTAGTTTGAGATGTTTGCTGGTCATCAGGTAATGGCCATACACAGCTATCTTATTTTGCCATAATTAATAATAATAATAATAATAATAATAATAATAATAATAATAATAATAATAATTTGTTGTCAAGTTCTTTGACAAAATTGAAGGAAAAGCTGACAAGGAGAAGTCCTAGCTCTGGCTGACGAATGGGACCCTGAAGAAGGAGACGGAAGGCCTGATCCTTGCAGCCCAGGAGCAAGACATCAGGACAAAGGCAATTCAGGCCAAGATCGAAAAATCAGCTGATGACCCAAAATGCTGACTGTGCAAGGAAACTGACAAAACCATTGATCATATCCTCAGCTGCTGTAAGAAAATCGCACGGACAGACTACAAACAGAGGCACAACTATGTGGCCCAAATGATTCATTGGAACTTATGCCTCAAGCAAAGAACTGGTGGGATCACAAACCTGCAAAAGTATTGGAAAATGAGCACGCAAAGATACTGTGGGACTTCCGAATCCAGACTGAGAAAGTTCTGGAACACAACACACGAGACATCACAGTTGTGGAAAAGAAAAAGGTTTGGATCATTGATGTCGCCATCTCAGGTGAGAGTCGCATTGACAAAAAACAACAGGAAAAAGTCAGCCGCTTTCAGGACCTCAAGATTGAACTTCAAAGACTCTGGCAGAAACCAGTGCAGGTGGTCCCGGTGGTGATGGGTACATTGGGTGCCGTGCCAAAAGATCTCAGCCGGCATTTGGAAACAATAGACATTGACAAAATTACGATCTGCTAACTGCAAAAGGCCACCCTACTGAGATCTGCACGCAACATCCGAAAATACATCACACAGTCCTAGACACTTGGGAAGTGTTCGACTTGTGATTTTGTGAAACGAAATCCAGCATGTCTATCTTGTTTGCTGTGTCATAATAAAATAATAATAATAATAATAATAATAATAATAATAATAATAATAATAATAATAATAATAGCTTTATTTATATCCCACCTCATCTGCCAGAGGGGACTCGGGGCGGCCTACATGGGGCCAAACCCAACACATACCATACAATACATCAATATAAAATACACAGTATAAAATACCATAATATAAAATACATAACAATCACAGTAAATCTACACAACTTCAACAGGGTAAAAAGCATAGCAATTAAAAGAGGCGATATCATGACATTTCAGTTCGTGATCTTGGAAGAGAGGAAAAAAGTTAGGATTGTGTAATGGATTAGAGAAACTAATCTTAAGAGGGTGTTTACAATTAATATGTTGTTGGCCTCACAGTATTCAATAAGTCACTCTTCCGCTTTGTTTCATGATATCAGGGGAAAATCTCCATCAAAGTTTGCTTTTACACTTGTGCTTGAATTGATTATTATGATATCAAACTATCCTATTTAGTTTGTGATCAAATTCTGCCTTAAAATCTTTCTCTGTCATTGGGGCATCAACTTGGATTCTGGCCTTGAAAGCCTTTGACAACTTGGATTGCTGTTATATTGATATGTTTTCCCTGATGTCTCATTGATTTTAACCAGTCAGGTGTTGCATTAGGTCCCCTGACTACTTTTTCTGCATCTTTCTTCATCGTTAAAGCCACTCCATTCTCAGATTTTTCATTTCCTGAGTCAAACATTGTGACTCAATCTCATTGATAATATCCCATTCCTGAGCATAAATATTGTGAAGCTTATATATTACGTTTCTTGTTTTACAATGTTTCATTTCCACATGATTCATGCTTTTCACATTATATATATATATATATATATATATATATATATATATATATGTATGTATATATATTCATTCTGCTCTATCTCTCTGAGGGGACTCGGGGTGGATTACAGAACAGATATACCGCAAGCATTCAATGGCGTTATACAATTAACAAGGACAGACAATACATAAACAGAGGTAAAGGCTTTCCCATCTTTTCCATTTTTGGCATCTGGAGACTGTGCTCAACTCCGGTTGTGGGGTGGTGGGGGGGGGGGGTGCTGTCACTACATCTTCCATGTCCTCTTGAATTGTCAACATGTCCTTATGAGCTCCTTTTATTACCTACCCGCTTAAGAAATACCTATTTATCTACTCACATTTCTGTTTTTGATCTGTTTGGTGGGCTGGAAGCTGGGGTTGATGGCAGGTGCTCACCCCGACCCAGGCTTGAACTGTTGATGTTTCGATTGGTAGATATTCTGCAGTTTAACCTGGCCCCATATGTCATGTCCCTATTATATGGGTAGCTTTGGACTTTCCTTTCACATCTGAGTATATTTCAGCAGCTGAATATCCTTTCGATATTTTTTCATTAGATGCAACCCTGCTTACACTTGTTCTCTGCTCTTTCCCATAGTTTGCTGTGAGTCTTCTGACTGATCTTTTGCTTCATTTTGATTGCATTTTCATAACAAATGACATTCAGTTGTGGTTTCAGCATATTACTAACTCTTTTAGAGTTATCTAAAGTGTCGTTGTTCTTGTCTCTGATAGATCTTCCACCAGCATGCCCTCTTCCCACATTATTGGCACATTTAGTATATACTAGCTGTGCCCGGCCACGCGTTGCTGTGGCGAAGTATGGTGAGACTGTACTGTATATTGATAATCTTATATTATCTGCTTAGAACTGGATTATATGAGGCCCCTTCTTCATAGCTGTATAAAATGCACACTGAAGTGGATTATATGGCAGTGTAGAGTCAAGATAATCCAGTTCAAAGCAGATAATATAAGATTCTAAATGGGTTATATAGCTGTGTGGAAGGGCCTTGAGTCTACACTGCCATATAATCCAGTGCAAATTAGATAATATGTGGAAGAGGCCTAAGTGAGGCCTAAGTCTACCTGTCCCTTGGGCTGAGTAGGTTGCTAGGAGACCAAGTAGGCGGAGCTTAGTCTTCTAACTGGCAGCAATTGGATAAAAACAATTATTCCTCTCTGTCTAATTAGAACTTCATTTTTCTTTTCTTTTTGTTGTATCAACCTAGAGCCGTGGATGACGGGTTGTATTGTCAGATTTCGAGGTTGGGGGGGCCTATAGTTTTGTTGTTTTGTCCGGTGCCCTGATTCCATCACTCTTTTATATATATAGATCTTCAGCAAAAGTATGGGAAGAGTCTATCAATGCTATTATCAACTTCACAGGAACACACAACCCCACCGTCGTGGAAAGTTAGCACCATGGTAAAAAAGGGGAGAAATTCTGCAAGAAGTGCTGAGCATCATGGTTAAGGAGCAAAAGATAACATTTGTGTCTCTTTGTAGTTTTAGAAGTGAATGCTCGAGAATAGATTATCAAAATCAATCGTCAGCTGGCATATTGCAGAACCTTGCAGCAAATCAAGATGAATTATAACAGCAACCAGCTGGGCTCATGGATCTATTTCTTGCAGAAACAAATGAAAAACCTGCCTACCACGGCAAAATTAAAAACAGCGCATACCGCTAGAATCTCAAAATCCCATCACAGACTCCAGACCACAACACATTAAAATACTCCTAGGAATGCTCAAGCGAACTCGGAGGAATTAATACACTCGTCTTTTGGAGTTAGTAAGTATACATACTCATGGAATCTAATGACAAATACAAAACATCATGGGTAGCTGAGACAAATGGGGTGGTGGTGTCCATCTACATGATAAGTTTAATGCAGTTTAAGATAGGCCCATGATCTTGGAGCCCACGATTCCATAACATTGAGCCATGGCACATAAAGTGGTGCCAAATTGCATTAAATTTATACTGTAGATGCACCCTGGGATAAAACTGAGATTGGAAGAAATCAATGTGAGTTGTGATTCTTATATAAACCAAGACAAAGGCTGAAATGCAATTGTTAGTTTCTACTAGAATAAAGTCACAACAGATTGTTCAACAGGCCTTCTATGGTTGGGATTATGGATTCAAGCTATTGAACGAAACACCAACCACCTTCAGTGCCATCTTCTTCCCTTTGTAATACATATTGAGCTACTTCTTTTACTAATTCCAAGGGTGCACAGAGTTATTTTTAATACTGATAGCCAGATTGTGTTCATTTTCATGTTATTCATATTATTTGATGCATATTCATATTATTATTTTCATATTCTTTGAGAACACAGAAATGCTGGACTACTCTAACAAGCACCATGTCAGATTACACAGAGAAGCCACTGAAATCCACAAACATGTGGACAATTTCAACAGTTTTAAAAAAAGGGAATTCCAGGAGGAAACAATCAGGGCCAGCTAACACCTCCCAACAAAAGATGTCTCAATTCCTCCACCGGTGTAGATGACAGAATTTAATTTGGTTGTTGACTGATATTATCGATCATTATAATACCTTTGTTTTATATTGTATTTTGTTTTCATCTTGTTATATTGTGAATTGTATGTACAGTAGAGTCTCACTTATCCAACACTCGCTTATCCAACATTCTGGATTATCCAACACATTTTTGTAGTCAATGTTTTCAATAAATCATGATATTTTGGTGCTAAATTTGTAAATACAGTAATTACTACATAGAATTACTGCGTATTGAACTACTTTTTCTGTGAAATGGGTTGTATAACATGATGTTTTGGTGCTTAATTTGTAAAATCATAACCTAATTTGATGTTTAATAGGCTTTTCCTAAATGCCTCCTTATTATCCAACATATTCGCTTATCCAACATTCTGCCGGCCCTTTTATGTTGGATAAGTGAGACTCTACCCTATGTTGTTTTTATCTGATCATGCCCCATGTAAGCTGTCCTGAGTCCCCTTGGGGAAATGGTGGCAGGGTATAAATAAAGTATTATTATTATTTTATTATGACACAGCAAACAAGATAGATGTGCTGGATTTCGTATCACAAAATCACAAGTCGAACACTTCCCAAGTGTCTAGGACTGTTATTGTGCGGTTTTCTGGCATTGTATATTAGGATTTCCCCAGGCAGGAAGCAGCCAGGCTTTGAAGCCACAAAGCTATTCAATGTGAATCAAGCTGGCCAGTTGCAACATTCACACTTGCCTCCAACAGACAAGAGTTCTTTCTGCCGATCTGGACATCATTCCACACATATATAAACTCCACTTGCTTCGTTTCCAACAGACTTCACAACCTTTGAGGAGGTCTACCATAGATGTGGGTGAAACATCAGGAGAGAATGCTTCTGGAAAATGGCCATCACAGCAACCAAGTGAATCCGGCCATGAAAGCCTTCAACAACACACTCAGAAGTGGTTTTGCCGGTTCCTAATGGACCTCGAAAGCCTTCCAACCTGCAAAAAAGCTGCCACAGAATATTTCTAGCATTTGCAAAACAACAAAACCCAATGAAAAGAACAAAAGAAGAAAACCCAAAGAGAAATTCAAGTCGACAAGCAGCTCAAAGGCACACAAACACACATACTCGCATATGCATTGGTACAGGACTGAGACCGATTCACCCCTAGATGGCAGTGTTGCCATTGGAAAGCAGCTCTCGAGCAAGATAAGCAAGCGGCACTTAAAAACATTTATGATTAACAATGAATTAATAAAGCCAATTATTACAATGGGAATTTAAAAAATGGCATATACTGCTCAGATTGGATCAGCTGCCAGCACTTTTAAAATGTGTTTCGGTCAATTTAATCATCTCAATGGCCACCCTTATGATGCTAATATAATCTAGGCTAGGAGATTTCAGTCAAATAAACTTCCAAAGAAAGAGGGAGTGAAAATCCTCCTTAGCCTCAAAGGCAGTTTTCATTTCTTTTCAAAAAATACCCTGTATTTCTGAAGCAGGCAGATTTTCCACTGAGGTAAACTTGATCGCACTTCAGCAAAAGGACAGATCGATAGCCAGAGAAACTGAAGTACTTCCAAATAAAGTGAGGACTTGAAGCAGAGGAGGGTTGGGCTTTGGCGTCTGCTGAATTCCCAACTACCAGCTCTTCTGATAATATAAGATTCCTGCTTTCTGATTTCTTCTTCTTCATATCTGGTAGTGCGAGACAATTATTTAAGGCGTTAAAAATTAAACGTCAGCAGTGGTTTGAGTTATTATGCCCCATTTTCAAAGATTTGGGCCACGGCTGCCTGTCTATCGATTTGCTTGTGCAAAAATGAAGTGTATAACATGGATTATATTTTTAATAGAAAATACCGATAATTCATTTTTAAAAGTATTGTACATACACAGGCATATCTCCTGGGCACTATAGAGTGTTCAGTTTGGGGAACTTGATGTTGTTATGCAATTACCTAATTCATTTCGAAATAACCTGGGGGGTAAAAGATGCATAGATGGATAAGAGAAATACTTTAGATTAGTGCACAACATATATTCTTCCTATGCTGAAATTCCCAGGTTCGACTTCTGATTATATCGGGTTTCATTCTACAATCTGAGCGTTGATCCAAGTAGGCCATTGGATGAACCAGGTACTCAATGTTAATGGCACCAATTCACATAGCAAAAGGAAGTGAAACACTTCCTATAAATACGAATAGTTGATCTCTACTTATGGCCATAGTTCAGTCCACATTATCTCAAGATAGCATCCCATAACATGGCATTAGCTTCCAGTGCAAACACAACCAAAAATAACTTAACAATAGTGATGTGCATTTGTATGAAATCGCTATCCGTTTTGTTTTGCTTCATTCGTTCTGCTCCGTTTTCGTTTTCGTTTGCCACTCCTGAAAACGGGACTCGATCCAAATGAAATTTTTGTCTCATTATTTTTTGGACCATTGGTGGCAATGGGAAGGCTTCCAAGTCTCGCCCTCCCCTAAGTTTTAGGGCTAGTGTGGTGAAAATTGCCATACATGGATGGCATATTGACCCCTTTTAGTCCATCAACTTTTAAAAGGTTTTCTAAACGGAGAAGGTAGAACCCTAACAATTTCTTTCCTTTGAAAAATACTTGTTTTATAAAAAACCCAATAGTACCCAGAATTAAGAATTAAGATAAACGATTTAAAAATTTAAAAATATTACAGCACAGAAAATGGAAGCTACAGAGATCCCCTTCCTCAGAGTTGTTGTTTGGAGAGTTGTTGTCTCTAATTGGCAGAGAAGGTCAAAGATCCTGTACAACTACAACTCCCATGATTCCATAACATTGAGCCAGGGCAATTAAAGTTGTGTCAAACTGAACTCATTCCACAATATAGATGCAACCTATGAGTATATAACTCCCAAGATAAAGTGTCTGGAGTAGCAACATTTGAAAGGATCCCAAATTTAGTTCTTAGCATTTCCACTTTGGCGAAATGAAACTATGGTTTGACTCAGTTTTCCAGTCTTCAGGTTCAGTGCTCGGATTCCTTAGATGAACAATCATCCTTCAATTATTGTAAGTAGCTCTGCAATGTGTAATGGATGCATAGCTAAACTTTATTGCTACAAATAACCAATCCAAATGTACATGATTAGTGTTTCTGCTCGCTCTCAGAATTTCTGTTTGATTCCAGACATCCATAATAGTCAGGTAAACGTCTGCCAAATTAAATGTAACTGCCAGTTCTTTATGATGTGGGAAAAATCAAAGCAAATAAACCCGTCTCTGCTTTCTTTTATCAGTTTGTCAATAATTACATTCCATGCTTAGCCATTTAATCACTCATCTACCAGTCCGAAAGGAGTTTCTTTAGATTCCTCCTCTCCTCCTGGTCTTTGGTATTTATTTATCATCAGGCTAAAATACCCCTGAGCTGAAGTAAATGCATGGTGTGAATAAATGCCAGAAAATGGACTTTTTAAAGGCATTAAAAACATCTTTGCCAGAGAACGACTGCAGAGCCTGCATCAAATCTCAATACAATGAGGGAGAGAGCTTTAAATCATTTTGCGTGTATGTATAAATGCCCAAGATCCACTCCTTACCCCTCTCCTCGGACCGCAATGAGCCATACCTCATCCCATTGTTTTTTTCCCCATGCCATTTTAAAAATAGAAGTTCAAGTTCACTTCTGTTTCAACCTCTGACTAGATACTTATTACAACCAAGTCCCATGAGAATCGCATTTCCTGGAGGTTTCTAGTAGTTTGCTCTTCTTTATCTCGCCTTCCCAAAGTTTTGACAGATGGAGGTGATGAGTTCTTCAATCCGCCATGACCTAGAAGGACACAAGACACATAAACATTTTTTTCCAATTATATGTCTCTAACAGGATCCTAGCCCACATCTCGCTTCTTCCCTTTTCTGGGATATTGAGAAGAACTTATGCCACGACGCTTTGATATTCATGGAGTTTGCTTCCTGGTGGCAAAATATGAACAGCAAATTGTGAGTCATCATATGGGAAGGGGTCCAATTTGAGGGGATTACCATAACTTCAGAATTGTGTAGGTTGTCATAATTGAATGACTGCAACTCACTTCCATGTACTAATGGAAAACCAACTCCAGAAGTTTCCTTGAGAAGGAATCCAATCTTAGGGGGTTACCATAACTTCAGATTTGTGCGGGTTGTCATAACGAAGCTTCTTCAACTCACTTCCACGTTCTAATGGAAAACCAACTCCAGAAGTTTCCTTGGGAAGTAATCCAATCTTAGGGGGTTACCATAACTTCAGAATTGTGCGGGTTGTCATAACGGAACTTCTTCAACTCACTTCCATGTACCAATGGAAAACCAACTCCAGAAGTTTCCTTGGGAAGGAGTCCGATCTTAGGGGGTTACCATAACTTCAGAATTGTGCGGGTTGTCATAACGGAGCTTCTTCAACTCACTTCCATGTACTAATGGAAAACCAACTCCAGAAGTCTCCTTGGGAAGGGGTCCAATCTTAGGGGGTTACCATGACTTCAGAATTGTACAGGTTGTCATAATTGAGCTTCTTCAACTCAGTTTCATGTACTAATGGAAAACCAACTCCAGAAGTCTCCTTGGGAAGGGGTCCAATCTTAGGGGGTTACAATGACTTCAGAATTGTGTGGGTTGTCATAACGGAGCTTCTTCAACTCACTTCCATGTACTAATGGAAAACCAACTCCAGAAGTTTCCTTGGTGTAATGATGTTTTGTGCAGTGAGGGAATGCTTTGAATGCGATTTCCTGCTTCTTGGCAGGGGGTTGGACTGGATGGCCCATGAGGTCTCTTCCAACTCTACTATTCTATGATTCTATTCTATGAGAATGGTTGTCTCTATTTCCAGTAGAGTTTATCAATCTGTCAGCTGAACTCAACTATTGGTCATGGTCATGATGGTCATGATGCCCATCCTTGTAGAAGGATGCACATTGACTGTATTTACAATCTTGTTGGAATAAACATGGCTCCTTTGTCTTGATATGAATTCTTGAAGGCAGTTAGAGGAACTTAAATGAACAACCAGACTGAATGCTGTGATTCAAATAGGGTTGGTATTAGGGGTGTGCAATTTGGGGGGGGGGGGGGAGTACAATTTTCCGTGCTGATTTTCTGTCAGCTCTCATTCCATTTTTCAGGGGGTTCCCAAAATCGGGAGAGGGAAAATATCATTTCTCATTCCATCAGCCGGATGTATCGTTTTCATTCCGGGAAGATCTGACCCATTAGCAGGAATGGGAGAACTTCAAAGGCTCATCTTTCCATAGTTTTTAGGGCTACTGGGACAAAAATGGCCACACTTAGAGCACACATTTACGACTGCAACTCCACCAAGTTTCAGAATATTTGGAGAACTTCTGGGCCTCCATCATTTTTAAGGCTATTGGGATGAAAATGGCCACACTTGGAGGACACATTTATGACTCCAAGCCCCCCAACTTTCAGAATATTTGGAGAACTTCCAGGACTCTGTCATTTTTAGGGCTATTGGGACAAAAATGGCCACACTTGGAGGACACATTTATGACCGCAAGCCCCCCAAGTTTCAGAATATTTGGAGAACTTCTGGGTCTCTGTCATTTTTAGGACTATTGGGACAAAAATGGCTACACTTGGAGGACACATTTATGACCGCAAGCCCCCCAAGTTTCAGAATATTTGGAGAACTTCCAGGCCTCCGTCATTTTTAGGGCTAGTGGGACAAAAATGGCTACACTTGGAGGACACATTTATGACCGCAAGCCCCCCAAGTTTCAGAATATTTGGAGAACTTCCAGGCCTCCGTCATTTTTAGGGCTAGTGGGACAAAAATGGCTACACTTGGAGGACACATTTATGACCGCAAGCCCCCCAAGTTTCAGAATATTTGGAGAACTTCCAGGCCTCCGTCATTTTTAGGGCTAGTGGGACAAAAATGGCTACACTTGGAGGACACATTTATGACCGCAAGCCCCCCAAGTTTCAGAATATTTGGAGAACTTCCAGGCCTCCGTCATTTTTAGGGCTAGTGGGACAAAAATGGCTACACTTGGAGGACACATTTATGACCGCAAGCCCCCCAAGTTTCAGAATATTTGGAGAACTTCCGGGCCTCCGTCATTTTTAGGGCTATTGGGATGAAAATGGCTACACTTGGAGGATACATTTATGACTGCAAGCCCCCCAAGTTTCAGAAGGTTTGGTCATCCACTGATTTTTTAGGAAATTCTTAAAATTTGTGCGGGAAGGAAGGTGCAAGAGAGAGCACGGAAGCAAGAAGATACATAGGACTGGGGAGGGATTGAGCCCATGGGGACTCAAGGGAGTCATGCTATCCCATCATTTCCCTTAACCACCCCCACAAAAGTAAAAATTTAAACAAACACCTCCTCAAATGCTCCTTCTCAAATGGACACAGTCATAAACCATCTCAAATACATCTTGGAGCTACAAGTCACCACCAATTTCATCCTAGAGGACCTCTTTGCACATTCTGTAGAAGTAAACAACAAAAACTTCTCCCAAGACGAACTACAGAATCAGAGAACTAGATTAGGATTGTTGAGGTTGCTTAGTCCAAACTCCTGTTTGATTCGGGACATCAAGTTGAGAGCTTTTGAAAAAGAAGGTTGTGTAGCTTCTTCTGGAGCACTTCAGGTATGGAAGAACCCATCAACCATCCAAGAGATACATTCTGAAGAATTGTTTTAGACTGTAGATGGTTCATATAGTTACTTCTGAATTATTCTAAGTTATAAATCACAAAAAGTTATGTGCATATTAAGACTCAAACTCTTTTCAATATGTTAGGCTAAAAATACTGGTTTTCTACTTGTGAGGACCACCCACTACCAGACATCCCAGAGCATTTAAATATGTGTTATTTCAGTCTCTTCACAGCGTGTTGTCACTTTCCCGTGTGTTCAGCAAGAAGTTCCACTTATGCACCGATCTGTATTTTTAAAGCCACACACAAACATATACATTTAATTCCATTATTTAAAATGTATATTCTATGAAAATGCACATCCAAATAATTCCAATCCACCTGTCATGGATCACATCAGTTTATATCAGAATTTATTGAGACCGATATCCTCAGGAATCCCTATGAGAAGGTTTCATAGAATCATAGAGTTGGAAGAACTGGGCCATCCAGTCCAACCTCCTGCCAAGAAGTAGGAAAATTGCATTCAAAGCATCCCCGACAGATGGCCATCCAGCCTCTGCTTAAAAGCCTCCAAAGAAAGAGCCTCCACCACATTCCGGGGCAGAGAGTTCCACTGCTGAACAGTTCTCATAGTGAGGAAATTTTTCCTAATGTTCAGGTGGGATCTCTCACTCATAAAGATTTGGTGTTATGTGATTCTGTTGAATAGTAAACTTGTGTCTCTAGCAGACACCATCCAGTATAACAAATCTCATATTGACTTGTGATAAAGTGAAGATATTGCTTTATTTCATCCATGACGTTTGCCTGTTAAAACTTCAGGACCAAAGGAAGATGAGATCAGAAGCTTTTGATGGTAACTCTTATCTTTGGATAAGATTGGGGCTGATTGTACTGGAATGTGTGCAAATTCTTTGCAAAGTTAGTTTTTGGATGCTAAATCCCAAATTCCACATTTAGTTCTGGATTCTGGGATCTGTAGCCCAAATGTTTTCATGACCCCCCTACATTAAATCAGTCTGCAGAAAGGCATGTTTGCAGAGGTGTGAATACAAAATACAGTAGAGTCTTGCTTATCCAACGTTCTGGATTATCCGACACATTTTTGTAGTCAATGATTTCAATATATCATGATATTTTGGTGCTAAATTCGTAAATACAGTAATTACTACATAGCATTACTGCGTATTGAACTACTTTTTCTGTCAAATTTGTGGTATAACATGATGTTTTGGTGCTTAATTTGTAAAATCATAACCAAATAGGCTTTTCCTTAATCCCTCCTTATTATCCAACATATTCGCTTATCCAACATTCTGCCGGCCTGTTTATGTTGGATAAGTGAGACTCTACTGTATGTTGTTTTTATCTGATCATGCCTCATGTAAGACTTCCTGAGTCCCCTTGGGGAAATGGTGGCAGGGTATAAATAAAGTATTATTATTATTATTATTATTATTATTATTATTATTATTATTATTATTACAAAGGATTCCCCCAGGCAGGAATCAGCCAGGCTTTGAAGCCACAAGGCTATTCAATGCTAATCAAGTTGGCCAGTCGCAACATTCACACTTGCCTCCAACAGACAAGAGTTCTGGTGCTTAGTTTGTAAAATCATAACCTAATTTGATGTTTAATAGGCTTTTCCTTAATGCCTCCTTATTATCCAACATATTCGCTTATCCAACGTCCATTTATGTTGGATAAGTGAGGCTCTACTATAATGCATGCCACTTCTTAATGAAAAATAGTAATTTATATCGGAAACTTTTGTGCAGCATTCACCTTCCACTGTCCAAATAAAGCACTTCCACCTGATTCTTAGACAAAGAAAAGTACACCGACAACCTAAAGTGGGTCCTGGGGATGTCAAATCGAGTTTGGCCCAATTTCGCAAATGCGAAATCAAGTGATCACCAAGCCCAAGGACATCTTTAGCTCTTTGAAGTGTGGTTCATTAGGAAAAAAAACAGCCAGTAGTTTTCTTCTTAAATAAAAAAAAAACCCCCGAAATAAATCAAACAAACAAACAAAATACTTGGAGCTGACTTTCTCTTTTTACTGAAGATCAATAACAAAACTCCCGCTGCTTTGGAGACAAAGATATCAACTCCAGAGTAGTCTCATTAACTTCAGATGAGTTGCCTTGGAACGAGAGGCTTATATTTCTTTAATAAATGCTTTGGATACCAGGATCCCCGAAAAGCCTATTGATTCAGGTGCCTTTCTTTAGCTCGGAGTCATTTGCAAGGCTTGGTCCTAAGCTCATTAGAGGAGGAACGGATCAAGAGAACCCACTTAGAAATTCCGAATCAAAGGAAGGGGATACGGAGAAGCTTTTCAAAGGCTTCCAGCGTCTGCCTCCTTCTGTTTCCTGCTGAGGTCAGCAGAAACCGAAAGCCTTTCAACTGGGACTAAGCCCCAGAAGGTGCTTCTAGCCCTCGGGCTCAGCACTGGAAATGTGAATTGGGGGTTATGTGATGACTATCCCCATCAGTGGGAAGTGAGTTGAACAAAAAGAGGGCTTCTCAAGAACGCCGGGCCAGAAACAATCGTGGTTCCAGCAGCTCTCCTTTGATATCGGACATGCCACCCATTGAGCCTGAATCATACCACTAGTAAATCTAGCCTAGGATTAAGCCCTTTGATATCAACAGTTATTACACTTAATATCTTTGAATCGGAGATGCCTATAGACTGGATCTGGAGTCTATTTATTTATACCCATCTTCCTCTCAGTGTAGGACCCAAAGCAATTCACATTTGAAAGAACAATGTGGCAATAATAATATTTATTTTATTTGCAGCATTTATATTCCGCCCTTCTCACCCCGAAGGGGACTCAGGGCGGATCACATTGTACACATATAAGACAAACATTCAATGCCATATAACATAGAACAGAGACAGACACAGAGGCAATTTAAACCTTCTCCAGTTTCCAGCTTCCTGATGGTATGCTTGATTCCGGCCACAGGGGAGCAGCAACTTCATCATCCACTGCAATGGCAACTTCCTCATTCCAACAGCAGCTGGATGATTTTTATGGTGTCGTAAATTAGCCTCCCCACATATAAGTGGTACCTAAATTTCCTACTTGATAGATGCAACTATCTTTTGGGTTGCTTAAGTCAACAATGAGCAGGGGCTATATTTTTATTTTAATTGTCAGGTGCTCACCCTGACACGGGCTGGCCTCAAACTCATGACCTCTTGGTCAGAGTGATTTATTGCAGCTGGCTGCTAACCAGCCTGAGTCACAGCCCGGCCCCATAATAATAATGATGATGATAATGGAAAAGATGGGAAAAGCTTTTACCTCTGTTTTTGTATTGTCTGTCCTTGTTAATTGTATAACGGTATTGAAAGTTTGCCGTATATGTGTTCTGTAATCCGCCCTGAGTCCCCTTGGGGAGATAGAGTGGAATACAAATAAACTATATTATTATTATTATTATTATTATTATTATTATTATTATTATTAACATGTGAGTAACTAATGCATATTTTAGTTAGGGCCGGGCTTTGGAGCAGCTGGCTAGTAACCAGCTGCAAGAAATCACTACTGACTGAGATGTCATGAGTTCGAAGCCCGGGTCGGGTTAAGCCTCCGACCATTAAATAGCCCAGCTTGCTGTTTACCTAAGCAGCCCGAAAGACAATTGCATCTGTCAACTAGGAAATTTAGGTATGCTTTATGCAGGAGGCTAATTTAACTAATTTACAACACCATAAAACTGCCAGCAGCATGTGGAAAGGAATGAGGAAGTACAGCACTCGGTGCCACTCGTTGATGATGAAGCAACAGCTCCACCTGTGGCCGGAATCGAGCATACCCTCATGAAGCTGGAAATGTTAAAATTGCCTCTGTGTGTGTCTATACTGTATGTTGTTTGTCTGATGGCATTGAATGTTTGCCATATATGTGTTCATTGTAATCTGCCCTGAGTCCCCTTTGGGGTGAGAAGGGCGGAATATAAATACTGTAAATAAATAAATACATTTTTCACTTCAGAGGATCATGTCTTATGCAGATATAAACCCCTTGACATTGAAAGAGACTTATTGTACGTAAATGCAGAGGCGGTCCAACCACCAGGCAATCTAGGCATTTGCCTGTGGCGCCATTGTCCTGGGGGCGCCATCGAGGCCCCCGGGAGGGTGGTGCTACCTCCTTCACCTTCGGGATGGGCCTTCCCGCCACGGCCTGGGCCTTGCCACCATGCGGCCCGCGCGTGGGGGCAGGGAGGGGGGGCGGGGTGCAAAAATTACCTTTGCCTACTACATTAAAATACCTAAGGACAGCTCTGCGTAAATGAATACAGGATTCCAGCCTTGGTTGAGTAAGAGAAGCAGAAATGAGTTGAATCTTCAGCCAGAGGTTTAAAATTGCAGCGTAAACAAATTAAATGTTAATGGCAACATTTAATTGTTTCACCACATTCGCTTAACAGAACTGTATGTTTCCATTAATATATAGATTTTTTGGCCCTTCAAGGATGTTCTTTTCCAGTTAGGATTTTAAACAAGTCCAGCCAGGCTTTATCAGAGAAGACATCAGGCGGCATGAATTTCTCTCTGCTTAGCTCTCAGACATTTACTGCATCCACTTTCAGCGGAGCATCCACAAATGTCAAACCTCTTTTTCTGTTCATCCTTGCAAAACCCAAAGATATGCGAGAATTCCCCAATGCCTTATATGCACCATGTTGATGGATAAAAGATTCTGCTTTGTATTCCACATTTCTTTGCAGGGACCCTTAAAAGTTTCAGACCAAAGTCAGAAATATTGTGCTCATTGACCTTTTCTTCACTATACAGCTCCATTCTCTTGCGCTGGAGCCTGAGTTGTCTTTCTTTTTAAATCAACAACAGCCAGTCATCTTCCTTCGATGCTTAAAAACTCAACCTTGCTTTAAGAAGCAAAAGCCTCCGCGCCGAGTCTCCCCTGTAATGTAGAAAATGCTAAGAATGCCTCAGAGTCCCAAAGATGCTCCAAAAGGCAGGCAAGCGCAACGTGTGAGCAAGCAATTACCACCTTCTCCGAGCGGATGTCCTTTCAACGCGATGGAAAAGAACATAGAGATGTTGTCTGGTTATGATTGGAAAAACAGTCCAACATGGATGGAGGTTTCCAGTCCGAGGAATTGGGGATTCAAGCTGGGGCTGAATCCGATGCACTGGAAATAATATTTGTGATGCAAAAATGAGATCTGGGGGTAGAGAGAAGCTCTTTCTTCCTATCTTTTAAACATTAGGAAACCACAGATACTTGAAGGGAAATGCTATTCTAGAATCATAGAGTAGTAGAGTTGGAAGAGACGTCATGGGCCATCCAGTCCAACCCCCTGCCAAGAAGCAGGAAATCACATTCAAAGCACCCCCGACAGATGGCCATCCAGCCTCTGCTTAAAAGCCTCCCACAGTATCTTTGCGTGCTCATACTTTTGCAGGTTTGTGATCCCACCAGTTCTTTACTGCTGGGAGGTGATAGTTGAGGCATAAGTTCCAATGGATCATTTGACCACATAGTTGTGCCTCTGTTTGTAGTCTGTCTGTGTGATTTTCTTACAGCAGCTGAGGATATGATCAATGGTTTTGTCGGTTTCCTTGCACAGTCTGCATTTTGGGTCATCAGCTGATTTTTCGATCTTGGCCTGAATTGCCTTTGTTCTGATGGCTTGCTCCTGGGCTGCAAGGATCAGGCCTTCTGTCTCCTTCTTTAGGATCCCATTCCTGAGCCAGAGCCAGGTCTTCTCCTGATCAGCTTTTCCTTCAATTTTGTCAAGGAACTTTCCATGCAATGTTTTGTTGTGCCAGCTGTCAGCTCTAGTTTGTAGTGCAGTTTTCTTGTACTGATTCTTTGTCTGCTATGCTTTGAGGAGTTTCTGATTTTTGACTTCAATCAAAGCAGGTTCTTCACTTCACTTTTTCTGTTCATTTTATGATGGATGCTTTACATTCATGAGTATAGTAGTGACCAAACTATGTCCACCATTGGTTAACACAAACACAACAATCCATGTCTGTTGTCGAAGGCTTTTTTGGTCAGAATCACTGGGTTGCTGTGAGTTTTCTAGACTGTATGGCTATGTTCCAAGAGCATTCTCTCCTGACGTTTCACCCACATCTATGGCAGGCATCTTCAGAGGTTGTAAGGGCTACAGAAACAAAATTTTTGCAGTTTAATAAACTTTTCCCATGTTTTTGTGATATAATTAATTAAGAAATGGCCTTTATAACCCAGGAACAAAAATGGTGTTAAGTTGTGTAATGGATGGCTTACGCTGTGTTGTGACTCAGTCTGTGTTGTGGGTCAGTCTTCACTGTACCTCATCAGGGCACAGACTAACTGCTTCTTTTTCAAACCTGCAATTCTCCACCAAAACGGCGGTTGGCTCCGCCCACTTCTCCATTGGAAACCAACTCATGAGTACAGAGTAACTGAAATATTGACCCTTTTAAATCGCAATTAAACATGACATCTGTAAACTAAAAAATTCACACTTTGTTACACCTCTATCTATGTACAGTTGTCTGTCTTGTCCTGTGTATAAACAGCATTGAATGTTTGCCACATAGGTATGTTCTGTGATCCGCCCTGAGTCCCCTTTGGAGTGAGAAGGGTGGAATATATTACTGTAACTAACTAACTAAATAAATAAATAAATAGTCCTAGCTCCTGTTTGATTTAGGACATGTAGTTGTGAGCTTTTCTATGGATGGCTACCTAGTCTTTCTTGGGCTACTTCAGAAGCAGATTGGTTCACGGAAGGACCAGAACACTGCTTTAAGGGCCTGCCTACACTGGGCATATATATCCCAAACAAGAACAGAATTTGCTCTTGGGCATCCAGATGACATCCAGGGACTTCCAACTCTGGACGTCATCTGGGTGCTCAAGAATTAAAAATAACATATTTCTCCATCTCTACTCCCATCAGCAAAACAAAAGAGAAGTCGGCTGGTGAGTCTATAGTTCCTTTCCTGAGGCTACAGTCTCTCTTCCACATTGGTCTTGGTTGGCGGCCTTTGTTGCCATATCTGGACGTCATCTTCTTTGTTTCCTGTCTCCCTGCCCCTTGTTTCTTTGCTCTTTCCAGAAATCACTTCTGCCTCTCCGCTGACTCAGCCGTCCTTTGCGCATCCCCGGTTCCCACCTGTGAAGGGCCGAGACTTCTTCGTTTCCTTGACCTGCTCTTCATTATACATAATCATGACTTGTGATTCATTAAAAAGAAACCTGCTGGGAGGCCCGCGTAGTCTCTTATCATCTTGCAAACTCGAAGACGCCTGACCTCACTCCCGAACTCAGATTTACGAAGGGCTTATTTTTTTGTCATTTCTGCAAGTATCGCCGATACAGAGGTCAATGCAAAATATGCTCCGTGAAAAAAATCCATAAAAATATTGAACTGCATAAACGAATATGCAGAGGCCACAATGCTATCTCTGTTGCCGCTGTACATTGCAGAAACCGAATGTTGTTGTTCAGGCTGTGATATACAAAATGGTCTAATTGGGTTAGATGACATATTTCAAATACGGTCTTTTTAACGGGGCAAGGTAGTTTATTTTACGCATCAGGGGCCTTCCCTCATTATGGATGAAGCATAATCATACATGTGGCAGCACAAAGAACTTTTGAACAACCACTGAATGCATTTATCTTGTTATCTCAGCGTGCGCGGCATGAGCCTCGGTATCATTCCTCGAACCATCTGCGCATCTCACTGTGTCTGTGGTCAGGAAATCCTAATTATTCAAGCTGTAATATAATTTCGGGTGTCCTTATAATCAGGGTTTCTGCCACATAAGGCTGTTAAAGATCAGAGGTGTATTGAATGCCTACGTAGGTGTCACTTAGATTCCAGCAGGCACTCTATTAAATACATTAGACTGAAATTAGACATCCTCCTCCTCTCCTTCCACCCACTTGCACACAGAGAAATTGGATTGAAGATGGAAGGGTGTTCCATGATAATAAATGAGCACACGATAAATGACTAGGTTGGGCTGGTTGGATTAAGATACGTTCCATATATTTTATGGATACCAGAACCAGGATCTTTTGGACTATCATGGATGGCCCATGAGGTCTCTTCCAACTCTACTATTCTATGATTCTATGATTTTATCATTACCATAATATCCTATCCAGCACAGTCGTGGAGGTGTTGACTGGGGATAGACGGAAAAAAACCGAAATGCAAACATACAGAATGGGTGATGCCTGGCTCCAAAGTCATCCATGTGAAAAAGATTTGGGAGTCTTCATGGACAACAAGTTGAACATGAGCCAATAGTGTGATGTAGAAGCGAGAAAAGCCAATGGGAGTTAGGGCTGCATCAGAATGAATCTAGTGCAGTGATTCCCAAAGTGGGTGCTACTGCCCCCTGGTGGGCACTGGAGCAATCCAGGGGGGGCGGTGATGGCACCTATTAGGACACAGGGGCGGAGCCAGAGGAGGGGAAGGGCCTCTTCCCAAGTGCCGGAGACAGGGCTGAGCACCTGAAGTGCCTGTTAGGACACACAGGGGGTGGAGCTATAGTAGTGGGCGTGGCTTCTTCCCAAGAGCCCGAGACAGGGCTGAGGATCTATACCTCTCCTGAGGCGCTTGTTGGGACACAGAGGGCGGAGCTAGGGAAGGGGGTGGGGCGTCCTTCCAAGAGCCTGAGATAGGGCTGAGCCTCTATACTTCTCCTGAGAGGCCTTTTAGGACTAAAAGGCGGAGCTAGGGAAGGGGGCGGGATCTCTTCCCAAGAGCCTGAGATAGGGCTGAGCCTCTATACCTCTCCTGAGAGACCTTTTAGGACTAAAGGACGGGGCTAGGGGTGGAGGCGGGGTCTCTTCCCAAGAGCCTGAGATAGGGCTGAGCCTCTATACCTCTCCTGAGAGACCTTTTAGGACTAAAGGACGGGGCTAGGGGTGGAGGCGGGGTCTCTTCCCAAGAGCCTGAGATAGGGCTGAGCCTCTATACCTCTCCTGAGAGACCTTTTAGGACTAAAGGGCGGGGCTAGGGGTGGGGGTGAGGTTTCTTCCCAAGAGCACGAGACAGGGCTGAGCCTCTGTATACCTCCCCTGAGGCGCTTGTTAGAACACGGGGGCGGGGTATAGAGGCCACGCCCCCTCCTCTAGCCCCACCCCCTGTGTCCTGGAAGGAGCCGCAGGACAGGGATAGAAGCTCAGCCCTGCCTCAGAGCTCGTGACTCCGCCCATCCCAGTCCTGGCCACCCATTGGTGAGCTGCTGAACTTGCGGACCAAAAAGTGCCAGGTTCAAATCTCGGGAGTGGAATGAGCGCCCACTGTTAGCCCCAGCTCCTGCCAACCTATCAGTTCAAAAACATGCCAATGTGAGTAGATCAATAGGTACCGCTCCGGCGGGAAGGTAACGGCGCTCCATGCAGTCATGCTGGCCACATGACCTTGGAGATGTCTATGACTCTTCGGCTTAGAAATGGAGATGAGCACCAATCCCCAGAGTCGGTAACAACTGGACTTAATGTCAGGGGAAACTTTTACCTTTACCTATGCATTTTTTTTAAGAAACTCAAAGTTTGGGGCAAAGCATTGATTTCTGGGTTATAACAATGGTCAGTGTTGAAACAACTTTGGAAGAAATCTTGAAGAGCATAGTTCTGTGTGGCACAGCTGTAGAAGTCTTGGTGACTTCAATGATAAAGACCCCAAGCTGGGTATGGAGAGGCAATGGATAACTCTGGGGCACATTGTAACCTGAAAGGGATTGTGGAAGACAAAAGTGGCAGGGATAGATGCCACTTTTCAGCCCCACTTGGGATTTTTCCCAAAGGTGTGGGGAGCCCTGGCAGACAATCGAATGAATATACTGAGCGATGATTCCAGGTGCCAGTGATGCCTCATGGGACGGAAATGCTTTCTTGCTGTCCTTACACGTCGCAGGCTGGGATGACCTGCAGATTGAAGCACAAATCTACACTGACTCATAATGATTTCAACTTGCCCGGGGGTGTCGGGGAGCGAGGAACAGATTTGTTTTTCTGATTGCTGCTAAAACAATTGGGAGAAGGAAAGAACTCTTGCTGATCTCATGCAAATCCTCCGAGGATTTAGCAGTCAGTCTCAATTTGCCTTCTGCCCAATCGTGATATAAAAGCCCTTTTGCCTTTTTCCCCACTCAGCATAATGACAAACAATTTACTAATGCAGTAATAAATGGAAGAGAGCTTCTTTTTCACAACCTAAGCACTCACATCTGTCTCATATAAGGAGCTATAAGGAAGGGCAAGGGCTTCTTATAGGAGATGATGATTTGAGGTTCAGCAGGATCCACAATTTTGGCAACTCTGCTTCAGAGCTATATACGAGGGTTGAATGAAAAGTAATGCCTCCACTTTCGTTGCTTGGGTTTGGATGGGAATATTTTAATAAATCAAACACAGAAATAATCCTTGGAATGTGCTCTCTAACTACCACTATTCACTTTTGCACATCATCATCAGACAATTAGATATATTTCTGACAACGATGAACAAGTTTTTTGAAGCCGTCACGGAAAAAGTCGACACTCTGTTTCCGCAATCAGCGTCTCACAGTCCCCATCATGCAAACCAAAGCAAATAATGCAACCCACACATTCTTGTGAAATGCCGATTATGCTTGAAATTTCTCTCTGGGTGATACAAAAATCGTCTTGAATCAATCTGTCAACCATACCTCACAACCTCTGAGGATGCCTGCCATAGATGTGGGCGAAATGTCAGGAGAGAATACTTCTGGAACATGGCCACACAGCCCGAAAGACATACAACAAACCTGTCAACCTTTTGCTTGTGAAACTTGGTGGTTGCTGTCACAGGACATCCAACACTTTGTTTGTCATGCAAGTCAGATGTTCCCACCTCAACATCTTTAAACTTACTCGCCCAATGACTTATAGTACTCACATCAACACAATCACCATAAACATCTTGCATTCTCGAATGAATCTTCTTTGGGGTGACAGCTTCTGCTATCAAAAACTCAATGACTTCACATTGTTTAAGTTTTATTGACTGACCGTCTGCGCAGGGTTCCATACTTTGCACTTTAACAACACAACCGTTCAATGCTAAGGCTTCCCCGTCTGCACAGGGTTCCATACTTCGCACTTTAACCACACAACCGTTCAATGCTAAGGCTTCCCCGTCTGCGCAGGGTTCCATACTTCGCACTTTAACCACACAACCGTTCAATGCTAAGGCTTCCCCGTCTGCACAGGGTTCCATACTTCGCACTTTAACCACACAACCGTTCAATGCTAAGGCTTCCCCGTCTGCGCAGGGTTCCATACTTCGCACTTTAACCACACAACCGTTCAATGCTAAGGCTTCCCCGTCTGCGCAGGGTTCCATACTTCGCACTTTAACCACACAACCGTTCAATGCTAAGGCTTCCCCGTCTGCGCAGGGTTCCATACTTCGCACTTTAACAACACAACCGTTCAATGCTAAGGCTTCCCCGTCTGCGCAGGGTTCCATACTTCGCACTTTAACCACACAACCGTTCAATGCTAAGGCTTCCCCGTCTGCGCAGGGTTCCATACTTCGCACTTTAACAACACAACCGTTCAATGCTAAGGCTTCCCCGTCTGCGCAGGGTTCCATACTTCGCACTTTAACCACACAACCGTTCAATGCTAAGGCTTCCCCGTCTGCGCAGGGTTCCATACTTTGCACTTTAACAACACAACCGTTCAATGCTAAGGCTTCCCCGTCTGCGCAGGGTTCCATACTTCGCACTTTAACCACACAACCGTTCAATGCTAAGGCTTCCCCATCTGCGCAGGGTTCCATACTTCACACTTTAACAACACAACCATTCAATGCTAAGGCTTCCCGTCTGCGCAGGGTTCCATACTTCACACTTTAACAACACAACCATTCAATGCTAAGGCTTCCCGTCTGCGCAGGGTTCCATACTTCACACTTTAACAACACAACCATTCAATGCTAAGGCTTCCCCGTCTGCACAGGGTTCCATACTTCACACTTTAACAACACAACCATTCAATGCTAAGGCTTCCCGTCTGCGCAGGGTTCCATACTTCACACTTTAACAACACAACCATTCAATGCTAAGGCTTCCTGCCAAATGGAACTGGAGAGTCTACTGAACAAGCCAGTACCTGCCGCACATCAGTACTGACATCTGTTGAGGAGTTATGAAGGTGGAGGCATTACTTTTCATTCAACCCTCGTACATGGAGCTATAGGACGGGCAAAGGCTTTTTATAGTAGATGATGATTTGAGGTTCTGCAGGATCCACAATTTTGGCAACTCTGCTTCGGAACTATGTATAAGTCTTTCAATTTGTCCCAGGGAGTTCCCACCTGAGATAAATAAAACACACGTTCAGCTGTCTTATTAAAAATATATGTATTTTTTAGATGCACCAGGTCTGGTTTTGTTGTCCGGAAGGCTGCCTGGTGCTTTGGAAAGGGCATGAAAAGAGAGCCCAGGAAGGAGAGGAGGAGACGGATTAATCCACAAACTCACCCGTCAAAATAATGAAGGGTTTAACTTGCACTTCTGGCTCATAGCATGTGCGCTAGCTGCATAAAGGAAATGTCATCTTAGAAAGTGTTTGATCATGTTTACTGCCATTTAAGCTATACATAATTTAATGTTTTAGCCAAATGCATGTAATTTGAGTAGGTTAAAATATGTCACAGTTTGAGCGTCGAAAGAAAGGCGGGGGACGGGTGGGACGGGGGGGACGGGGACATACCAAGTTGCAGGCTTACTGGTCTATGATTATGCTGTCTTATTTCCTGATAAAAATGTCATCCCTGGTGGGCTGAATGCCACACATGACAGCGTGTCCCCAGCCAAGTGACTGTGCTACATGACCCGGCAACCAACAGTATTTCCGCCTCAGCTGGATTTGTTTTCACTTGGCAGGCCCACACGCTGGTGTGCATAGTGACCAGACAATAGAGCGAGGATAGAGACTACAGGTGCTGTGCTGCTTGCAAATAAGAGCCGGTAAATGTAATGTGAAATTTCTGGTGACCCGTTGGGTATCTTTTCTCTATCCTTCTCTGCACATGTTTTGAAAAAATATAGCGGCAGAGTGACCGCCTCAGCATCTCATAAGGTACGAGCTCAGGAGTGACATTGTGAGATATCAGGTGATGATGCAAACCTAAGGTAAACAACTGCGGCTCCTTATATGTTTCAGGATGGAATTTATTTATTTCCAGTACAGTAGAGTCTCACTTATCCAAGCTTCCCTTATCCTAGGTTCTGTATTATCCAAGGCAGTCTGCCTTTCAGTAGTCATTGTTTTTGTAGTAAATGTTGCAATGTTTTGGTGCTAAATTCGTAAACACAGTAATTACTGTATATACTCAAGTATAAGCCTATTTTTTCAGCCCTTTTTTAGGCCTGAAAAAGCTCCCCTCGGCTTATACTCGAGTGAGGGTCCTGGCCAGCTTCTATTCAGGTCGGCTTATATTTGAGTAGATAGGTATTCAGAGTTGGACAATCTTATCTTATTAAAGTCTTATTATTATCTTGAATTACAGTTTTATATAAATACTAGGACAGCGGGGTTCATATACCTGTGGAATGATGTCCAGGGTGGAAGAAAGTAGTCTTGTCTCTTTGAGGCAAGTGTGAATATTGCAATTAATCACCTTGATTGGCCTTGCAGATTCAATGCCTGGCTGCTTCCTGCTTGGGGGATTCCTTTGTTGGGAGGCGTTAGCTCCCCGGATCGATTCACGTCTGGAAATTCCTCTGTTTTCAGAGTGTTGCTCCTTATTTACTGTTTTTAAGAAGGTATCTGCCTTCTGACTGGTAGCCAAGGTTGAAAACGGCTCTTCCTCATCCTCTAATTTGGACTTTATTGTTCTAGGGGTTTTTTTTTGTTTTGTTTGAAAGACGTATTTTGGATGACTATGTCTTTTGTGGCCAAATTTGGCATGATTTGGTTCGGTGGTTTTGTTGTTTACTCAGTCCTACAAATGTACAATACATTTATATATAGACTATCTGTGCCTGGCCATGCGTTGCTGTGGCAAAGTGGTGGTGGTATTGGTTAAAAATTGTTGAGTAATTTTTATTTGACGTTATTTGTATTTTTTAAATAATTTTATTGTAAGTTATCTTTTTATTTATTATATTTTATTATTTTCTTGTATAATTTTTAGTTATTTTTTGTTATTATGGTATTTTATTATATTAATTTTTTAGTGTTTTTTAGTGTTTTTTATTATTTTTTATTGGGTTGCTAGGAGACCAAGTTGGAGGAGCTTAGCCTTCTAACTGGCAGCAATTGGATAAAAGCAATTATTCCTCTCTCTCTAATTAGGACTTTATTTTTCTTTTCTTTTTGTTGTATCAACCTAGAGCTGTGGATGCTGGGTTGTGTTGTCAAATTTCGAGGTTGGGGGGCCTGTAGTTTTGTTGCTTTGTGGGTCGCCGTGATGCCATCACTCTTTTATATATATAGATTCAAAAACATTTAACCTACTAATGCCTCAAATACAGTAGAGTCTCACTTATCCAACACTCACTTATCCAGTTATGGTCTAAATACACTCAAAGGCAGGCTTGTTCTTGGACCGCATATTTCTGGATCCATAATTCTACCACTAGACATTAGAGATGTGCTTTGTTTAATGAAATTTGGAATCCAGGCCGGATGAGGATCCAGGTGTATGTTGGCAGACCTAGAATCCAATTGAAATCTAGTCAAGTAAGTTAAATGAAAACCCTACTAGCATGGCAGTTGTACGAGGGTTGAATGAAGTAATGCCTACACCTTTGTTACTTGGGTTTGGATGGGAATATTTTAATAAATCAAATGCAGAAATAACCCTTAGAATGTGCTCTTTAACCACCACTATTCACTTTTCCACATCATCACCAGACAATTGGATACATTACTGCCCAGGATGAACAAGTTTTCTGAAGCCGTCACGGAAGAAGTCAACACTCTGTTTACACAGCCAACATCTCACAGGATCCAACATGCACAGATCTTCTGATAGCCAAGCAAAGCAATAATGTGACCCACACGTTCTTGTGATATGGCGATTATGCTTGAAATGTGAAACCCTACTAGCATGATCGTCCCGAATCAATCTGTCAACCTTTTGCTTCTGAAACTCAGTGGTTGCTGTCACAGGAAGTCCAACTCTTTGTTTGTCACGCAAGTCAGATGTTCCCACTTCAACATCTTTAAATTTACTCACCCAAAAATGCACATCAACACAATCAGCATAAACAGCTTGCATTCTCTGATGAATCTTCTTTGGAGTGACACCTTCTGCTGTCAAGAATTCAATGACTGCGTGTTGCTTAAGTCGCATTGACCGATCATCTGCGCAGGGTTCCATACTTCGCACTTTAACAACACAACCTTTCAATGCTAAGGCTTCCCCGTCTGTGCAGGTTTCCATACTTTGCACTTTAACAACACAACCGTTTAATGCTAAGGCTTCCCCGTCTGCGCAGGGTTCCATACTTCGCACTTTAACAACACAACCGTTCAATACTAAGGCTTCCCCGTCTGCGCAGGGTTCCATACTTCATACTTTAACAACACAACCGTTCAATGCTAAGGCTTCCCACCAAATGGAACTGTAGAGGAGAGTCTACTGAACAAGCCAGGACCTGCCGCAGACCAGTGCTGCCATCTGTTGAGGAGTTACGAAGGTGGAGGCATTACTTTTCATTTAACCCTCCTACATCCCCCTTAACCAACCCTGGTTAAGAGTCTGGTTGCAGCATTTTTGAACCAGCAGAAGTTTCCAAGTACAATTAAAAGTCCTCAAAACAGAGAAGACTAAATTATTGCTAGGCATACATGTGTTGTTTATGTTTCATGGAAAGTCTATCCCCACATGTTGGTTATTTATGCTGCAGAAAGAGCAGGCACAACTTGCTTACCATCCCATGTGGCTGCTAGTAATGGCCCAATAAACACGGTTCGGGTCCAGCACATACCAGCTGAGAAAGAGCTTTGCTCATTTGTAACTGTTGATTTGCACCAGCGTTCCAGTTAATTAAGGGTAATTGAAGCGTTGGCAAGTGCAAACAATCTGGCGATTACATCCTGAAGTTATTGGGCCCTCTCGACCAAAGTGCTACGCGCATAAGAAATGGGAAAACGTTCCTATCGAGCGTTCGGATGGTTGGACAAACCTGTTTTATGACACAGGAGCAGGGTAACCTTTCTGACAAGGGATAAATAAATCATGAAGCCGGTTAGCGACAGGGAAGGCGACCAAGTTCTTCCGCGGCTCCTACTTTCCGAAATTGAAAAGCAGAAATTGGCAGTCTGTTGGGTGGATGTCTTCCAACGTTCTGAAAGCTGGAAAGCTTCGCGACATGTTGTAAGGCATTCCCTGCAGTGCGGAAGCTTGAGAAGCTCCAGATGGCCTACCTGGATGGCAAGCGCGACGAAGAAGAAAAACGGGTGGCAAGGTCCCATCTTCGGGGATGTAGTACTTAATTTCAGGAGCGTTGCGCCTGCTGGCTTCCAAAAATCCAAGTGAAATTGATTTCCATGACATTGTAGCTTTCTTGTTTGCTTGCCCCGTAACTGCAAGGCAGCATGTTCCTCATAAGCTGTTACTGAGTCTAAAGTCAAGTTGCATCCTTCTCATTAAAACTGGTGGAACACAATTTATTATTATTATTATTATTATTATTATTATTATTATTATTATTATTATTATTATTATTGTATGACACAGCAAACAAGATAGACATAATGGATTTCGTATCACAAAATCACAAGTCGAACACTTCCCAAGTGTCTAGGACTGTGTGATGTATTTTCGGATGATGCGCGCAGATCCCAGTTGGGTGGCCTTTTGCAGTTGGCAGATCGTAATTTTGTCAATGCCTATTGTTTCCAATTGCCAGCTAAGATCTTTTGGCACGGCACCCAGTGTGCCCATCACCACCGGGACCACCTGCACTGGTTTCTGCCAGAGTCTTTGAAGTTCAATCTTGAGGTCCTGAGAGCGGCTGAGTTTTTCCTGTTGTTTTTCATCAATGCGACTGTCACCTGGGATGGCGACATCAATGATCCAAACCTTTTTCTTTTCCACAACTGTGATGTCTGGTGTGTTGTGTTCCAGAACTTTGTCAGTCTGGATTCGGAAGTCCCACAGTATCTTTGCGTGTTCATTTTCCAATACTTTTGCAGGTTTGTGATCCCACCAGTTCTTTGCTGCTGGGAGGTGGTACTTGAGGCATAAGCTCCAATGAATCATTTGGGCCACATAGTTGTGCCTCTGTTTGTAGTCTGTCTGTCTGTGCAATTTTCTTACAGCAGCTGAGGATATGATCAATGATTTCGTCGGTTTCCTTGCAGAGTCTGCATTTTGGGTCATCAGCTGATTTTTCGATCTTGGCCTTAATTGCCTTTGTCCTGATGGCTTGCTCCTGGGCTGCAAGGATCAGGCCTTCTGTCTCCCATTCGTGAGCCATCTCCAGGTCTTCTCTTTGTCAGCTTTTCCTTCAATTTTGTCAATGAACTTTCCATGGAATGTTTTGTTGTGCCAGCTGTCAGCTCTAGTTTGTAGTGCGGTTTTCTTGTACTGATTTTTTGTCTGCTGTGCTTTGAGGAGTTTCTGATTTTTGACTTCAATCAAAGCAGGTTCTTCACTTTGCTTTACGTATTCTGCCAGGGCATGTTCTTCTTCTTTGACTGCTTGTTTTACTTGTAAGAGTCCTCTGCCCCCTGATCTTCTAGGCAGATATAGCTGGTCAACATCACTGCGAGGGTGCAGTGAATGATGAATGGTCATGAGTTTCTGATTTTTGACTTCAATCAAAGCAGGTTCTTCACTTTGCTTTACATATTATTATTATTATTATTATTATTATTATTATTATTATTATCCCTCTTTATTGCTAACTCTTCACACTGATTTCAGTGCAAATCTTGGATGAGCTATTACTCACTCTGATTTCGCCTTCTGGCCAGGAGACCACAGGCCTTTGGAAGGCTGCACATTCTCTCATATGGAAAGAACATCACAGCAAGAGGGAGGCCGGGATGGCTTCTTCCATCAGCCAGCAATGGAGCAGCTGCAGGGAGCTTGCTTCCCCTTCTCTGCCAGAAAGAACAATAGTTAATAGCTGCCAGTTGCCTCCAGATGAGAAGAGCGAAAGGAGCACGCTGTAGAGCTCATCCAAAAGCGTGGAAACTGAGTGCCGCTGGGTTATTGCATGGTTGTGTTTTTATACATACGAATTTGGCAGGGGATGTTGTTTTGATATAACCAGCTGCTTGCAAACCACCTTGAAAAACATTTGACCAAAAGGTATAAAATATACACTTTTAAAATACAGGATAGATAGACCGAAGAGGAGGATTCATAACCATCATAAAGTGGGGAGAGATCTCTCCAGACTATCCTTAGAAGATTAACGCAAGCATCTTTTCTCTCCCAATAACACACACACATTTTTCACAAGCAGAGAACCATGTTCAGAATATTGTCACTCGCCAATAAAGTTTTGACTTTCATGATAACAGTTCAAAAGCCCTAACAAAAACAGTGAATGCAACATTAATTTCCAAAGATGAAACCAAGCAGGCAAAACCAGTTTCTCCCTCTGTGTTCATTTAATGCTTGTAGCTGCATCGATGCATTATTGCTCGGGCTCATTTTTGTAAGTACTTAGATTGTATTATTGCTTTAATGCACTTCATGGGCCATTGCGTAACACATACTTAAATTACTTTACTAATGTTAAGCGAGTGTTCTTGCATTAATAAATGCAGGGCAGTACTATGCAGATGTAGAAAGGTGATTTTTGAGCACGTTGGCCAGGTTTCTGAATGTTTACACATTATACTGTGGAATAAAATAGAAAGTTATGGAGTCTTTGCATGTATCACTTGCATGCACTCACTGTAAACTATCTGATTTGTCTGTTATGCCTTATAAATCAACAAATGCTCAATCACGGACCTGTCAAAACATGGTGTGTTACCACATGAGATTTTGGATTTGATTCAAGTTCCTCCTAAATTAAAAAAGTGAAAAGTGTACATTTCTGATTTTTTTTTTTTAGCTTAGGATTTTTCAACTCCCGCCATTTCTAACAGCCTCAGTGTCCTGTTTTGTCTTTCTAGAACAGCCTTAAGACTGTAAGTAAATGAAAACTGCTTTACTTCAGCAAAACATAAAGTACAGCACACTCAGTGGAATAATGCAAAAGGAAGCAAGGAAGTCTTAGGGCAAACACAGATCTCAGTCTCTGATAAACTCCCAAATCAAATAGCAGTGTTACTTTAGACAAAGAAAGAACAATAAATCCAGATGCAGACTCGAAGCAGGCACCAGGAGAGCAAAGGCATTAGAGTCAGTTTGTTACCAGCAAGAGCTGGCTGCACCTGCTTCTGCTTTATAGCCTTGAGTCCCCTCACAGCTGATAGGGAAGTTTCTAATTACTCAGCTGCATTTCTGGCAGCTATTCTAGCTGAACGACATCTCTGCTGTTTCCTTTCACCTCTCCTGAAATGTGGGTACTTGCAAAGTCTCCTCCTCAGATTCCAACTCATCCTCAGTTTCATGAACACTTTCCTGCTCCCTTTCTCTTCTGAAGAAGAGGAATCCCTAATATTCAGGCCCCTTCCTTTCCCCCCTCAGCCGCTTAAGTGGAAAAGGAAAGGGAAAAAGAAAAGGAAGGGGCCTGAGGCTGTTAGGAATGGTGGGAGTTGAAGTCCAGAACACCTGGAAAGCCAAAGTTTGCCCATGCCTGCTTTAACCTAATGCAATTGCAGAAACCTGAGCAGAAAGTTGGCATGACAAAGAGGACCTTCTCCGTCTTTTCCCCTCCAGCAATGTTCCACACAAAGCATTCCCCAAGTTATTTTCCCCCTCTTAGCCAAAGAATTCTTTCTTCCTCTGAAGCAGCCATCATATCTCAGCCTTTGTGAATACTTCATCGTCTTTAGATAACAGAAAAATGCTATCATCTCTTTTCTTTTCTCCAGGCCAAACATAACCAACTCTTTCAAAGGTTCCTCATAGGACTTGGTTTCCAGACCCCGCCTTCTTAAAACTAGTTGAAAGACTACAATAAAATGAAAATTAATTTGGGAAAGAAAGCTTTACACATACAGTGTTCTCTCATTACTTCACGGCTCGCTTTTCATAGATTCGCTGTTTTGCGGATTCGCTGTTTTGAGGGTTCGTTGTTTTGCAGATTTGCTGTTTTGCAGATTCGCTGTTTTGCGGATTCGCTGTTTTGTGGATTTGCTGTTTCGCAGATTCGCTGTTTCACGGATTCGCTGTTTTGCGGATTAGTTGTCTTGCAGATTTGCTGATTTGCGGATTCGCTGTTTTGCAGATTTGCTGTTTTGCGGATTCGCTGTTTTGCGGATTCGCTGTTTTGCGGATTCGCTGTTTTGTGGATTTGCTGTTTCGCAGATTCGCTGTTTCACGGATTCGCTGTTTTGCGGATTAGTTGTCTTGCAGATTTGCTGTTTTGCGGATTCGCTGTTTTGCAGATTTGCTGTTTTGCGGATTCGCTGTTTTGCGGATTCGCTGTTTTGCGGATTCTCTGTTTTGTGGATTCCCTGTTTCATGGATTCGCTGTTTTGCAGATTCCCTGTTTTGCGGATTCCCTGTTTTGTGTATTCGCAGATTCGCTGTTTTGTGGATTCGCTGTTTCATGGATTCTCTGTTTTGCAGATTCCCTGTTTTGCGGATTCCCTGTTTTGTGTATTCGCAGATTCGCTGTTTCACGGATTCGCTGTTTCACAGATTTGCTGTTTTGCGGATTTTCAATAAACACTAAATATAATAAACCATAAAAAATTACGATTTTTCCTTCTTTCTTCTCTCTTTTTCTTTCCTTCCTAAGGAGAAGCCTAAGGAAGGAAGGAAGGGAGGAGAAGCAGAAGGGAGAGAAAAGGAGGCTGAAGGAGCTTCATGAGATTGTAAACAATACAAATATAGCGTCCCTACTTCGTGGATTTTGTCTTTTGCGGGTGGTCCTGGAATGTAACCCCCACGATACGTAAGGGGACACTGTACACACACTGGTTTTTTTTTTCCAAAATTGGATCCTGTTGTTGCTTTTGCATTGTCACCATGGAATGCAGAGTTATGTCCGCTTTCTAAAATATGCATCTTCCCTCCTGCTAAAGCTTTGAGAGATGGGTGCCGGGTAGCATCATTTGTTATGCAAAAAAATTGGAAATACGGTTATTATCGCCTGAATGCATTACACACACATATACTTGTCAGATTCCGGAGTAATCTAGTGAAATCCATGCATGCAAATATGACAAAAGACATCAAAAGGTGATATTCCTCTGGGGAATTGATATAAAAGCTTTATAAATTTGAAATTCAATGACATATGTAATAAAGATTATGGGACAGCTGGTCTTAAGTATTTGACTCTGGAATCATTATGTACCCAAGATTGGTACATATTACAGTGGCTTCAATTTTTTATCTTGACAAATGTATGCATCTCATCTCCCTCATTCTTGTCAATTCTCTTTCAAGATTCTGCATGAGGGAAGAAAAATTACACCATCATTTTCCAACGCCCATCACCCTTAAAGAAGTTGCTGGAAATTGCTTGCTTCTTCCAGATGAAGACTCAAGTGCAGAGCCACTTATGGGAAAATAAGAAAAACACAAGGATTGCAGAAGGAATATTATATGGTGTGCTGAGCATGAGAAGGCCCCAGGTTCGATCCTCAGGGCTGGAGAAGACCTCTATTTGGAACCACCAAGAGCTAACTTTAGCCACGGTATATTCATGTCCTGTCTTCCGTAAATCATGGAATTCCAAGCTTTCATTTTGACCCAAGTACTGGTCAGCAAGGTGACCAAATCCAATGCCTTTAGATCAGCAGTTCTCAAAGTGTGCTCCAAGGAGCCTCCACGATGGTCCCTTGAGTTTCTATTATTATTATTATTATTATTATTATTATTATTATTATTATTATTATTGTATGACACACCAAACAAAATAGATATGCTGGATTTCGTTTCACGAAATCACAAGTCGAACACTTCCCAAGTGTCTAGGACTATGTGATGTATTTTCGGATGATGCATCCAGATCCCTGTAGGGTGGCAGATCGTAATTTTGTCAATGTCTATTGTTTCCAAATGCCGGCTGAGATGTTTTGGCACAGCACCCAGTGTGCCCATCACCACCAGGACCACCTGCACTGGTTTCTGCCAGAGTCTTTGAAGTTCAATCTTGAGGTCCTGATAGCGGCTGAGTTTTTCCTGTTGTTTTTCCTCAATGCGACTGTCACCTGGGATGGCGACATCAATGATCCAAACCTTTTTCTTTTCCACAACTGTGATGTCTGGTGTGTTGTGTTCCAGAACTTTGTCAGTCTGGATTCGGAAGTCCCACAGTATCTTTGCCTGCTCATTTTCCAATACTTTTGCAGGTTTGTGATCCCACCAGTTCTTTCCTGCTGGGAGGTGGTACTTGAGGCATAAGTTCCAATGAATCATTTGGGCCACATTGTTGTGCCTCTGTTTGTAGTCTGTCTGTGTGATTTTCTTACAGCAGCTGAGGATATGATCAATGGTTTCGTCAGCTTCCTTGCACAGTCTGCATTTGTTATTATTATTATTATTATTATTATTATTATTATTATTATTATTATATTAGAAAGGCTGGGAGGCCATCTGTTGGGGATGCTTTGATTGTGCTTTCCCTGCCTGGAAGAAGAGGGTTGGACTGCACGGCCCTTGAGACCTTCTACTGAAATACTAAGTTTATGTTGGTCAAAAAGTTTACTCATGCCTCATATAGTTAAGATATTTCCTTGACATTAAGTCTAGTCATGTCCGACTCTGGGGTTTGGTGCTCATCTCCATTCCTGAGACAAAGAGCCGGCGTTGTCCATGGACACCTCCAAGGTCATGTGGCCTGCATGGAGCACCGTTACCTTCCCGCCGGAGCAGTACCTATTGATCTACTCATATTTGCATGTTTATGAACTGCAGGAGCTAGGGCTAACAGCAGGAGCTCACCCCAATCCCTGGATTCAAACTGCCGACCTTTCCGCCGGCAAGTTCAGCAACTGAGTGGTTTAATCCGCTGTGCCACCGGGGGCTATGCCTGATATATATACATTATATAAAATATAATATAATATACAAACATTTTTTGGGGTCCCACGAGAAACTCGTGTTTCAAAAAGGGCTCCAGGGCTGAAAGGTTTGAGAACCCCTGCTTTAGATGAAGAAGGTTTGTATTTTTCTCTCCTTTCCAGATCAAAGAACCATCTAGTCTGCAGAACATTCACCCATATACTTGGAGACTTGCATGCAAACCCTGGCATATATTTAGGATCATATCCACAGATGGCATTACAGTATACCCCAATGCAGTGAAATCAAACGTCGAAAGATTTAAGCTAAAAATGTCAGCGATGTCCGCATTCATATACGATGACAAGCAGTGTTCAAAGAGGAATGGGCAATTACTAACCAAAAGGTTGAATCTGATCCAGCAGTAAGTCTCCTTTTTCTGCAATCTGACGAATGTCTCTTGCTTAAGAGCTAACTGCCTTTTTCTGGCTAGTGGTAAGATTAAAAATAGTATGCTTCTGGGAGAAAATGCCATGGAAGTGTCCCTCTATAAATGGGAAAATGGACAGCTTGCCTTAGTGAAAAAGTTGCCTAGTGACATGCATGGAATAAATAACATGGTTCAATAACGTAACTAATATGGGTATCATGTTTACACTATCATAATGGTCAGTTTTGACCACCTGTCTCATGCAGGGATCACTTGATTTAGCACAATGGTAGATTCTCCATATATGTTCATATGGTTTATACCAGGAGTCCTCAAACTTTTTGAGTGGAGGGCTAATTCACAGTCCCTCAAACTGTTGGGGGGCTGGACTATGATGAAATAATAAAAAATTAGCCTTAGTTTGGGGACCCCTGATCTAGACCATCTCATAAGACTATAGGTAAGCAAAGAGACTTCCAAAGACCATCTAGATGGTTTCATAAGACCATAGGTAAGCAAAGAGACCTCCAAAGACCATCTAGATGGTTTCATAAGACCATAGGTAAGCAAAGAGACCTCCAAAGTCCTTCCAGATGGTTTCATAAGACTGTAGGTAAGCAAAGAGACTTCCAAAGACCATCTCGATGGTCTCATAAGACCATAGGTAAGCAAAGAGACCTCCAAAGACCATCTAGATGGTCTCATAAGACCGTAGGTAAGCAAAGAGACCTGCAAAGACCATCTTGATGGTCTCATAAGACCGTAGGTAAGCAAAGAGACCTCCAAAGACCTTCTCAATGGTCTCATAAGACCGTAGGTAAGCAAAGAGACCTCCAAAGACCATCTCAATGGTCTCATAAGACCGTAGGTAAGCAAAGAGACCTTTAAAGACCATCTAGATGGTCTCATAAGACCATAGGTAAGCAAAGAGACCTCCAAAGACCATCTAGATGGTCTCAAAAGATCATAGGTAAGGAAAGGGACCCTCAAGGGCCATCTAGATGATCTCATCCGGCCATCAGAAGACCCTAGATAAGAAAAGTGACCTCAAAGGTCATCTAGATGGTCTCATAGGACCATAGGTAAGAAAAGTGACCTCCAAAAGTCATCTAGATGGTCTCATATGGCCATAGCTAAGCAAAGAGACCTTCAAAGACCATCTAGATGATCTCATAAGGCCATAAGTAAGCAAAGAGACCTCCAAAGACCAGGTAGTTTAGGACCAGGGCCAGGTAAGTGACCTTGGAGGTCCGCATCCAGCCCACAGGCCTTAGTTTGGGGACCCCTGGTTTATACAATAGTAGAGTATAATATATATTAGTATAGTCCACGTATACAGAGATTTCTTAGTATTGCAATTGCTGCCCTCTCACCAAAAATAAAGTTAACCAGATTAAATGCAAGCAAATGCAAGCAAATTCCATGTGTGTATTGGATTATGTACATCAGCATCAAGTGGCTTTAATGGGGCAGACATGTAGCTATTGTTTAAATCCTCTTTTCCATGCCTGCTTTCCTTACGCCAGGGGCAAATTCTATTCTGCAGCACTTATGTTATGTGCTGAACTGGAAAAGCAAGGGTAATGGTAATTAAGCCCCCATAGGAAGGCATTTTAATTTTTGTCCCTCATAATAAATAATATTAAATGTTTCATTAACACTAATTTCTTCCTAATTATAAAGCTGCGGAAAATGTCACAGCACATATATTTGAAGTCTGTTTCAGATAAAAATGCAACTTTGTATAGAAACCCATTTAAAATATTTAATGATGAAATTAAGTCCCATTAAAGTGGTGCTCTTTATTTTCCAGAATAACAATTTCAGAGGTTGTTATCCCTTTTATCTTAATTAGGTCGTGTATTTTCCTAAACAAAATTGCTAAGAGAGGGGGAAAAAAATAATCTTTTTGCACACAGTTTCACTTTCTATACCACTATCAGTAAATATTATTAATACACCCAAAGGGCACTTACAAATGTAATCTCAGCTTTTTGCCATATTACACATTTTAAAAGCAAGTGTTTTCCAAAAGGAAAGCGTTTTTGAATTTAGCCCCATTCACAAATATTAGGCTTGTGCATTTTGAGTGAATCGCTATCCATTTTTGCTTTCTGGTTAGCAGAAGCTCCCAAATCCGTTTTTCAGCGCCTCCCAAAAATGTGAGCACTGCTGAATGCGCATTTTCGTTCAGCATACAAAAAAACTGGCACCAGCAGCTTTAAGGCATTTTAAGGAGGCCCAGAAAAGGAAGAGCGATGACCTAGAGCTCGGTCAAGCTATCCTCCCTGGACTACCTTAAAAATCCCCTCTCTTGACTGCAAGGCTGCAATCTCCTTTCTGCTTTGGTTAATGCTTCCTTAAAGCTCTAAAGGCTTCTATTTTTGATTGCTGGGATTACTATTATTATTAATAATTATTATCTTTTAGAAGTATTTTCTGATGGAGAGGAAGGGAAGGAGAAAAAGTAGGTAAAAAGGTGACTCTCTGTCTCCAAGTCACCAAACATGTGGGCACACCCCATCCACCATCCCTCAGGTCCCTTCCATGTTTAACCTATGGGATTATGGATGCTCGCCCCCCAATTGGAACCTGTTGTGATTATCATTGATTGCTATTTTTAGTGTAACATTTTATTTTGTGTAATAATCTGTTTTTATAATGTTATGTATTGTATGCTGTGTATTACTGTTGTCAACCGCCCTGAGTCCCTTCTGGGAGATAGGGAGGTATATAAATAAATTCTTCTTCTTCTTCTTCTTCTTCTTCTTCTTCTTCTTCTTATTATTATTATTATTATTATTATTACAAGCTCCCAAAGTACCGAAGGTACCGAATGAAATGGAGGAAACAAAATTCACGCACAACCCTAATAAATATCCCTCAATGATAATGAGAATTATAATTGTACATCACCCTGAAACCCAAATAAGGTGAAAGGTGGTATATATGCATGTTTTAAACCAAATAAATAAATATGAATAGCCCATATACTGTGCCCAAGAGGCACTTCAAACGTTAGAGTTGTCCCTTTCTAAATGTTTGCTGAAAGGTATGATGGTGACTGGGATATACATAGCATTTCTGTTCATGCTCAAGACCTTCCTTCCTTCCTTCTTTTCTTTCTTTCTTCTTTTCTTCCTTCCTGCCTGCCTGCCTGCTTTCCTTCCTTCCTTCTTTTCTTCCTTCCTTCCTTCCTTCCTTCCTTCCTTCCTTCCTTCCTTCCTTCCTTCTTTCTTTTCTTCCTTCTTTCTTTCCTTCCTTCCTACCTTCCTTCCTTCCTACCTTCCTTCCTTCCTTCCTTCCTTCCTTCCTTCCTTCCTTCCTTCCTTCCTTCCTTCCTTCCTTCCTTCTCTTGGCTGTTTCTTAATATGAGGCACCTAAGTGATCTCATGGCATGATTAAAAATAGTAATAATTAAAACGACAATAAAGTATAATATTAAAATAGACCCAGTTAATGTAGATCCATGCATTAAAGCAACAATGGAATTAAAATAAATTAAAAGCACTTTAAAAACTCAAAGTTGGGGGGTGGGGAGAGAAAAAGTACATTAACCTCCATTAAAAGTCCTTTTTGTAAGTAAGTAAATGTGTGAATTAAAAGATCTTTACCCACAGAGAAGGGGCTCATTTGTATAAATAAGATCAGGGTGGTAATAACTCTTTCAGGAGTGAATTTCCCTTCTGAAGGGTAGATTTCTCTCACTCTTTGTTGTCTCACCACTGTTCTTAACTATGATTCGGATATTTGTAACTCGGTGACTGCCTGTAGTTGGAGATCTATCGGCATATTAGTTACAAGTATGAAAACCAATGGCCATTGATGAGTCAGAAATTTATATTCCAATTCTTTGTTCCATTCTTATTGAAAGCCTCATATGTCTTATTTATGTGTAGGTAGCATAAATATATATGTATAAATTATTGGATTGGATATTTGGTTGGTCTCAATTAAAGTCTCTAATAATAGAGGAACCTCAAGCTGCAGGACCAAATTTGGATTGTTACAAACGTTTCAGTTGTAAATATTGCCATTTAGCTAATGGAGTTAGTTTTAACTGCTCCTGCAAAATTGGAAAAGGCAAAAACTCATCAGCAATACCAAGTATCGGATTCAAGGTAGCAATCCCATTATCGGTCCACACACCTTCCATAAAAATGATTCCTTGCCAATTTTCAAATCTGGATTCCTCCATAAAGTCAATTTGGCATCAGCGCATGGGTCAGATTGCAATTGGCAAGGCAATATTTGTCACACGATTGTAATGCTCGAGATTTTTAGCAAAACACTGCCATTTGAACAGAGGTGCCAATAATGAAGACATCAAGGTTGACTTACTTTACTACTCAGAAACGATATCCATTAAGCTGTGGGACTTACTCAAACTGTAGCTTCATATTGTCTTAAGATGCAATTGTTTAGCCAATGTCCAGGGAGCAATCTCTATAGAACTCAATTGGACTTATTTTAGTAGATATATCTTAAGATTGCATTTCCAGTTGTTACTCCTTCACCTAAGGCAGTGGTTCCCAAATTTTGGTCATCTATGTTGCACCCCAAGGCAGCGCGAGCACTCGAAAACCAAACAGGAGTCAATATAACATATAAGTATCTTTATTAAAGCAAATATAAATCCAGATGAAAATAGGTATGGAGTTTGAGGAGGATGTAGCTCTTTTAGGAAAGTCAAAGATTAGTCCAATAAAGTGAAAGAAAAGGTCCAATATTATAATCCAAAGTCTGAAGGGCAAAAGTTCACTCCAAAGCAGTTAGAATGTTCTTGAGTTGAAACAAGGCTGGAAATAGCAAAGTTCAAATCCACTAGAATACTTCTTAACAAACAGACAGGAACTTAGACGAAGCCGAGGCAAAACTTGGATCAGGAACAAGGCAGGAACTAGGTTGAAGTCCGGTTCTACTCAAGAGTCACGGAATGGCACAGCCCGACGGAACTGGGAACTCGGCTTGGAACCAACAGGAACTGGAGTCGGGAAAACCTCCCTCAAGGAGAGCAAAGTTGACACCGCAAAGAAACCACTGAGCAAAACACTTTTATGGATCCTAAATTGAATCCAAAATAGGGAGAGCAATACTCCCAAAAACTTCCCATGGGAACTTTAACCATTATCCCCTTGGGATGCCAAACGTTGACTTGTTTTGCGCTTCTCTCACGATTCAGAAATTCTCTTAGATTAAAATCCGCATTCTCAGATAAGCTGAAAACATCTGGCACAGACAAGGGAGGAAGAGTAGGAGACTCCCAGTTAACGGCTCTTCCTGGCTGATTTCTCCAGGCACCTGGAGCTGCAAAGGGATCTCAGAACTGGGTGAAAAGTCATAATAAGCCTCATCTGTGTCAGAGGTCAGCTCCTGATCAGGCTCTAAAGCCATGGCTGGCTGGGATATAACAATCTAGCTGTCTTGGGCTGGATTTAGAATGCCCTATATACCAGGATCTGAACCCAGATTATCTCCAATATGCAGTTGAAAGCCACACCCAAATACCGCTTCTCAACATAGTTGCCATTCAAATCTAGGCACTTATCATAGCGATGAATGAGCTTGGCAACTCCTTTCCCACAAAACTCTGCCGCTTGTGTCCTCAACCACTTGTTTCCAACAATGGGGTCGTGGCTGGCAACACTTTCAACTGTATATGGTAAATGTTTTCTCCTATACTTTGTTCATTTTTAATTCCAAAACGTAATCTACTTTCTGGATAACCCTCGTAGGATGCTGGCAAATGCGTCCCACTTTGACAGCTTCTCAATACAGTAGAGTTCCGGTTATCCAACATAAATTGGTGCTTGCTGGGAGGGAAAGGTCTGCGCCAGTCACGTCGGATAATATGGTGTGTTGGATAAGCAGAAGTCACGTCGGATAATATGGTGTGTCGGATAAGCAGAAGTCAGATAACCAGAATTCTACTGTATTACCGGAAATCTTTTTTGTATATCATTCCAGTAAACGTGCTTTTCTACACCAAGTGTTGTAATGCAACATTGGATATTGAGACCAGTGAATAAATACACAAAAATGGCTATTAATGCAGAGTTTACATTTTCTTACTATCGGTTCTCAGTGGGATAAGAATAGAAGTGTTTTTATTGGAATCTACTACTTGGGTGATCAATCAGAAAACCTGAGTCTGAAAGGTTTGTAATTATACGAAAGAAACCAATTAAGCAATTTGATTGGCAACCCCATTTACTGTCATTAAAATATATTTTTTATAAGCGGGGAGTAGCAGTGGCAAAACTAAGAAACCGAACATCACATTAGCAGCAAATGTGTAGCATGCATATACACTTTAAAATGGGGATTATGAACAACACAGGGTTTCAATAAACTTGAGGCTAAAAGCATGGAGTGCTTCCACATGACACAATTACAACCATTTGAGGATGAATTGAGCCTGTTTAAATAATGTATGAGAACCATTTCTGAAGAGCTCAAAAGAAGCAACAGATGCACAGATATTTTATTTCAGCGATAACTAAAGTACAGGGTTGTTATTTTGTTTTTTGTTGGAAATTAGTTGGATGTGTTAATTTAAACGCACATAATCTTGAGATTATGAAATTTATGTCTCCTTTCCCATTGAGTGGAAGATCATATTGCTATTCCTAAAATGCTACCGTCTTGTCAAAAACTTCATTTAAAATGACCTAAATCTCACTAAATGGTTCCTCCAGTGGCGCAGAGGATTAAACCGCTGAGCTGCTAAACTTGCTGACTGAAAGGTTGCTAGGTTTCTATCCCGGGAGCGGGGTGAGCTCCCAATGTTAGCCTCAGCTTCTGCCAACCTAGCAGTTTGAAAGCATGCAAATGTGAGTTGATCTATAGGTACAATTCTGGCAGGAAGGTAACAGCGCTCAATACAGTCATGCCAGTGGCCACATGGCCTTGGAGGTATCTTCGGACAATGCCGGCTCTTCGGCTTAGAAATGCAGATGAGCACCAACTCCCAGAGTCAGACACGACTGGACTTAATGTCCGGGGAAAACCTTTACCTTTACCACCATCTACATAAAGATCTTGCTGACCGGAAAGTCAGCAGTTCAAACCATGGGTTGGGTGCAGGGCCGGCCCAAGGTAATTTTCAAGTGTAGACGAACAGAATTTTGGCGCCCCCCTCCAAAACCAATCACTGAAAAATAAAAGCATTGGATAAGTGAAAATGTTGAATAATAAGGAGGGATTAAGGAAAAGCCTAAATAAAGAACAACACTCTGAAAACAGGGGAAATCCGGACAGGAAACAAATGTGCATATGCAAATGTGAGTAGATCAATAGGTACCGCTTCTGCGGGAAAGTAATGGCGCTCCACGCAGTCATGCTGGCCACGTGATCTAGGAGTTGTCTACTGACAATGCCGGCTCTTCGGCTTAGAAATGCATAAGAGCACCAACTCCCAGACACAACTGGACTTAATGTCCGGAGAAAACCTTTACCTTTACCTTACCTTTAGTACTGTTGGACTGTAAGTCCCAGCTGCCTTAGCCAACATGGCCAATGGTGAGGAATCCTGGAAATTGCACGTCAACAACATTTGCAGGTAAAATAAATTGCTATCCCTGCACTAAAAATATGGAAGAATTAGAGCCGTTTAATACAACACAACAACTGGAAAGGTATTATTGTTAGGAAAGGTGAGCAATGCTGTGCATCACCTTCCTTCTGAGCAGCTTGAAGGCAACATTTTGTTAGTCGCGAGAACTCTAGATGCTGCTAAATTACACAGGAAAAATATGTGTGAGGTTGGAGAGCACCAATATATCAAAACCAGAGAACAGTTTGCAAACTGGCCCTGGTCGTTGTCTATAAACGGAGAGTGTGAGGAGAGCTGCTATTAAACGTTGCAGAGAGATTGTGCACATCCGAGTTCTTCAGCATCAGTTTCACAATGTGCCATTTTTCAAACATTGTTCTTTATCACCTCGTAGGATGTTTATCTTTCCTTCCTTCCTTCAGCACATGACTAGCAGTTACCAAACTCTGCGAATTCTTATTTTGCACTGAACTTTTTTTGTTCCGAACACATTTGAGGAAGGGAGAAAGTGTCCCAGTCGGATGGGCTGACATTGCGAGCCCTGGACGTGCGTTCCAAATGTCACTTGTCAAGTGACAAGAGAAGAACCTTGTTTCTTTCGGGCAACTTCTCCTCATTGGTCTCTCTAGTGCTTTGCCAATAATCAAGGCGGGAGAGATAAACATTAGGAACAAGGGACTGCTTTCGTTCCGAGAGCCACAGTGGACTCAAACAAGGAGGCGGCAAAAATGAGATGGCATTTGGCCTTAAGCAAACCATGAATAATAGAAGATTGAGCAAACAGCTAAAAATATATCTCCACTTGGATACCTGTTGACCCGGATGGTGAGTATTAGTTAGATTGTGAAGTTGACTTCTTGATTAGGGCACACTTTTCTTCCAAGTTTTATAAATGTGTGTGTATAGCAACAGGGATTTATGCTAATAGACTGCAATTTCATTATCCCACTTGATTTTGTAAAAGTTGATAGATTATTCAATCACACCATTAATACACTCTCAGACTAATTAGCGGTTTCAAACAATTCCCATTGGATTAAGTGGTTAGATAGCACTTAGGAGGTGATTTTTCCCCCACCAAAAATTACGGTTCTATTATGATTCAGAGAGAAATAGCCACTTTTCGGGCATAACGCAACATAAATCAATGTCACCTGCGTCAAATGTTCTCCGCTCATTAACCACTTACTTCTTTGAAAAGTGTGTCTACATTTTGTGAAAATTACAATTATTTCAGGAGTCCCCGGTGCCCGACCGGGTTAAACCGCTGAGCTGTTTAACTTGCTGACCGAAAGGTCGGTGATTGAGCTCCCACTGACAGCCCCAGCTTCTGCCAACTTAGAAGTTCAAAAACATGTAAAGGTGAGTAGGTCTGTTGAAATCACAGACACCTTAAAGGGCCAGACTTAAAAGTGTCTTCAAAACAGAGTTTATTGGAACAAAAGGAAAAGGACGCAGGGATACTTAAATGCAGTTCCACTGGTCAAAAACTCAAAAACCCAAACCAGACCTGGTTCAAAAGGGTAAATAGAAATGTAATCCAGATCAACTGGATGCAAAAAGCAACGAGTCAAACAAAGTGCTCTAACGCAAAACAAAAAAACACAGTACACAAATGGTTAGCAGAGGGAGATGCAAGAAGAGAAGCATCGTCAGCCAAAGTCCAAGGTCGAAGCACGAGGAATCCAAAGCAGCGTTGCTCCAATGTCTGCAGAAGCAGTGTCTTAAGCCCAAACCAGTTCAGGTCCAAACTGCAGATCCGAACATGAAACAGGCAGCAGCAAGACTACAAGAAACTTTCCCAATACCCAGCACATGAACACACATCAACACCTTGCCTTCTGCAAAGACCCCTCACCCCTGAACCCACTTCTATCTACAAACCATCATCAGAGGATGAACTGACAACCGCCCTATCACCATCTCCCACAGCTGCTCCCAGCTCTTCATGTGAGTTCCTTTGACTCTCCCTCCAATTCCTCCATCTCCTGTCAAGACTTAGATCTCCCCAAGACTCAGCTGGATCCCCTGATTGCCAGTCTTCACTCCCAGAGAACCCCATGAATGTACTGCTAGTTGTTGGTGCCTCACTAATAGTTTGCACTTCTCTTATCTTAGTCCAATCCATGGTGTCTCCTTCTTCTCCTTCACTCATTGACCCATCATCCCCAGAGAATCCCTCAAATGACTCCTCATCTGTAGTGCTGTAAGTATGTCCTGGATCCTCTTTCTCTGCTGCTCTTCATCAGATTCCTGCTCTCGAGTAACCCTTTTTTTCCCTTCTGGCACTCATACTACTGGTTGTAACGTTACTCACAGGCTCTACTACAATACATTGCATGTGTATAATGTTTGCCTGGAGCTGGAGGAGTGTGTAGTTTAAATATCAATAGGATAGCTAGCAATGATATGTTCGGGAAGTCAGAGCTTGGGAAAGTTATCTCAGCAGACTACGCCTCCTGGAATCTCCTCATTAGTGTGACCTAAGACAAAAATAGTTGCACGAGGGTTGAATGAAAAGTAATTCCTCCACCTTCGTAACTCCTCAACAGATGGCAGTACTGGTATGCAGCAGGTACTGGCTTGTTCAGTAGACTTTCCTCTACAGTAGTAGTCCCAACAACACCTGAACAATGCCAGCTATATACAATAGTGTACATGCCAACAACATGACCTTGGAGGTGTACACGGACAACGCCAGCGCTTTGGTTTAGAAATAGAAATGAGCACCAACCTCCAGAGTCGGACACGATTGGGGAAAGAAAGAAATTGCTGTTGAAATTTCCAGAATATTCAGAACACATGTCCACATTTTACCCAAGGGATGTTTTTATCTGGACAGTCCTTTCCACCGATAACCTCATGATTTAGAGAAAGGAACGGCAGTGTCCCTTGACTTTGCAGTCTGCACGAGTCTCAACCTATGACCCTTTGAAGTATGCAACAGACCTCACCCGGAGTGATATGTTTCCAGTTGGCTGAAAATGACATCCTGAGCAAAATTTGCAGCAGGAGATTACGGAACTGTTATTCATCTTGAAAAGAGTCATTTCCTTCCCAGTGTGAAGCCAGATGGGACTCTCCCACCATCACCGGAAAGGTCTCCTCGGCTGCCCATTTCTCTTTCCTCAAAGTGAATATTTTTGTCTTTGGGGAAAGGAAGAGAGAGGAGAGATTGTCGTAGATCTTAGTGCACTAGGTGGAAGTTGGACAGTTTACTCTCCCGCACATATGGATATAGCGAGACTGAAATAGCCTTCGTAAAGTATACAAAAGTAAAGACAAAGATCCAACTAGAGGAAAAAGTGTTCTTACCATACATCAAAGCAACCACTGACCGCATGGAGAAACTGATGAAGAAACATCATTTACAGACCCATATAGAAAATTCAGCAAAGGAAAAGAGGGATCCGCTAACCACTACCAAAGTCTATTGCATACCATGCAGCTGTGCACAAGTCTGCACCAAACACAGATACGAATCAAGAAAACCATAAAAATGAGCAAAATGTGGTTACCAATATTAAGAAATCACCAAAATCAAGACAGCAAATAAAGAACACCACTCAGAAAACAGGAGAACTCCAGACAGCAAACAATCAAGGGCCAGTTAACACCTCCCAGACAGAGGATGCCTCCAAGCAACAGATGCCAGGCTACTTCTATGCAGATACCCTCACTCATTGACTTTGCGAACTTCATGGCTACTCCAATGCTAATTCAAGCTTGCTAATTGCAACATTGACACTTTCTTTGAACAGACAAGGGTTCTTTCTCCCATCCTGGACATGTCAGAGGTATATATACACCCCACTTGCTTCACTGCCAACAGAACCTCTGAAGATGCCAGCCACATAAAAGGTGAAATGTCAGGAGAGAATGCTGCTGGAACACCACCATACAGTCCGGAAGATTCACCGCAACTCTGTACAAAAGTAGTTTTACTCATTATGATCATATATCTACTTATAAGTAATCCTCAGTGAGTTTTTGGTACTTACGCTCAGGTAAATGTGGTTTGACAACCTTCTGATATTGTTCTGGTTTTCAGTTGTTAAATATTGAACAGTATGCTAGACTGGTCCCGAGCCAACATACAGCAGTCAAACGTTTTAGAGGCAAATTGTAGTATCAATATGGCGAAAAACATCAACGGTGACAACACATTTAGCCACAAAACGTTCTATAAAAGCTGGTTGTTGAAACAATGTGGTTCCTGTCCAGGGCTCCATAGGAAGGCATTCCACAATTTTTCAGTGACTGAGTAGAGAATGAAATATGGGAGCTTCTGTGAAACAGTACTTTTCTGGAAAAGGTGAATATTCTTGCTCTGCTTTTAGCACCCACGGTGCCATTTTAAGAACAAGACCTGAAAGAAAAGAGTGTGCTGCATGTTACAGATGAAGTGTGAAATTTAGTTAATATACATGTGACAGTTAAAAGTGTGACATTCAGCTAATATGGATTCTGCTGTTAAGTGTAAATTATTGTATAACCAGTTCCTGCACAAAATATCAGGAAGCATCGTATATACTTATGTTAAATTTATAAAATTTAATCAAAAACTCAACCCCAAAAACCTGAGTTGACTTAGCTATGTCCATGTAAGTACCATGTCTTCAATCATAAAAAAAGATCTCCTAAGGTAGCTCTGGCACTTCCTTATCTCTGGGAATGACCCTCGACTTATCTGTGCACACCATATTTTAGTTTTTGAGGAGACTGGTGGTCCACGGACCACAGGCTGGCAATCAATGAGCGACACGAATAATAATAATAATAATAATAATAATAATAATAATAATAATAATAATAAAAATGTTGACCGGCTATATCTGCCTAGAAGATCAGGTTGCAGAGGACTCTTACAAGTAAAACAAGCAGTCAAAGAAGAAGAACATGCCCTGGCAGAATATGTAAAGCAAAGTGAAGAACCTGCTTTGATTGAAGTCAAAAATCAGAAACTCCTCAAAGCACTGCAGACAAAAAAACCAGTACAAGAAAACCGCACTACAAACTAGAGCTGACAGCTGGCAAAGCAAAATATTGCATGGAAAGTTCCTTAACAAAATTGAAGGAAAAGCTGATGAGAAGACCTGGCTCTGGCTCATGAATGGGACCCTGAAGAAGGAGACAGAAGGCCTGATCCTTGCAGCCCAGGAGCAAGACATCAGGACATTCAGGCCAAGATCGAAAAATCAGCCAGTGACCCAAAATGCAGGCTATGCAAGGAAACCGACGAAACCATGGATCATATCCTCAGCTACTGTAAGAAAATCACACAGACAGACTACAAACAGAGACACAACTATGTGGCCCAAATGATTCATTGGAACTTATGCCTCAAGTCCCACCTCCCAGCAGCAAAGAACTGGTGGGATCACAAACCTGCAAAAGTACTAGAAATTGAGCACACAAAGATACTGTGGGACTTCCGAATCCAGACTGACAAAGTTCTGGAACACAACACACCAGACATCACAGTTGTGGAAAAGAAAAAGGTTTGGATCATTGATGTCGCCATCCCAGGTGACAGTCGCATTGACGAAAAACAACAGGAAAAACTCAGCCTCAAGGACCTCAAGACTGAACTTCAAAGACTCTGGCAGAAACCAGTGCAAGTGGTCCCGGTGGTGATGGGCACATTGGGTGCCGTGTCAAGAGATCTCAGCCGGCATTTGGAAACAATAGACATTGACAAAATTACGATCTGCCAACTGCAAAAGGCCACCCTACTGGGATCTGCACGCATCATCCAAAAATATATCACACAGTCCTAGACACTTGGGAAGTGTCTGACTTGTGATTTTGTGAAACGAAACCCAGCATATCTATCTTGTTTACTGTGACATAATAATAATAATAATAATAATAATAATAATAATAATAATAATAATAATAATAATAATGCATCACACAGTCCTAGACACTTGGGAAGTGTCCGACTTGTGATTTTGTGAAACGAAACCCAGCATATCTATCTTGTTTACTGTGACATAATAATAATAATAATAATAATAATAATAATAATAATAATAATAATAATAATAATGCATCACACAGTCCTAGACACTTGGGAAGTGTCCGACTTGTGATTTTGTGAAACGAAACCCAGCATATCTATCTTGTTTACTGTGATGTAATAATAATAATAATAATTAATAATAATAATAATAATAATAATAATAATAATAATACATCACACAGTCCTAGACACTTGGGAAGTGTCCGACTTGTGATTTTGTGATACGAAATCCAGCATATCTATCTTGTTTACTGTGACGTAATAATAATAATAATAATAATAATAATAATAATAATAATAATAATACATCACACAGTCCTAGACACTTGGGAAGTGTCCGACTTGTGATTTTGTGAAACGAAACCCAGCATATCTATCTTGTTTGCTGTGTCACGCAATGTCGTTGTGTCAATAATAATAATAATAATAATAACAACAACAACTTTATAACAATCTCCCTGAAGGGACTCGGGGCGGCTCACATGGGGCCAAATCCAGGCAATTGCGATAAAATACATACGTAACACAAAAGGAAACAAAACAAAACACATTTATCAATCCTATCTTATTTAAGAAAGTCCCATAGAACTCAGACATGTTTTGGATTGCATTGCATAGCTGTTAAGGCTTCAGTTTGTTATTCCAAATTGCCCTTTATTTGGACGGCTTTCTAAAACAATTTAATCCATTTGCATCATGGAGGGCTATAAGCAAGATTTGGCAGTGAATGTCTAGTACGTTTAAACACGAAGCAATTCCAATTATGTCAAAGTGGAAGAAAAAGCCAGCTGAGGAGCTTTGGAGAGGATGGATGGGGACAGCAGAACCATATGTGGCCTCGCAGCCTGTAGCTTCTCCGAACGCTTTCCTGACAAGGCTTTCTTGTGATGGAAAGAAATTGCAATTTTTTTTTTCTGGGAATTACTACGTCAAGCCTGATGAGACAGCTCTCACAATTTGTCATCCAGGGGTGCTCCCAGAAGAGAGAAAGAGTGTCAGTTTGCCATATTATGTGATTCTCCCCACTTACATTGCTTGCATTTTATGTACTTTTTAATAATTGATTCCACTAGACATTTAATTTGATGCAAAGAGAGGCTTAATTTACAAGATTGCTGCAGTGACCAGGAATGCTTTCCCACATTTAAAGCTTGAGTACTTTCTCTGCCAGTTGCTTGAGACATTGGCTCCGGCCAGAATGGTGCAGGCCTTAGGACTTCATCCCATGCAATAAGTAAAGCGTTGGGGATCGTTGTTTTTCCTTTAAGCTTCACCATGCCCTGTTTGGAAATTAAACAAATGATTTTCCTAACCCCATCACATGTTTTCCTTTGTTCAGCTTTCTTTTCAAATTAATTATTATTTATTTATTTATTTATTTATTTATTTATTACATCATTTCTACCCCGCCCTTCTCACCCATCAGGGGACTCAGGGCAGCTTACAATATACATCGGAAACACAGTTAAAAATCATCCAAGATTAAAAATTGCAATAAAAATTAAAATATAAATTAAAAACCAGCATAATTATACATCTAAATATACATTTCAGGCGCATTTTTCATGTCCAGGTGGGGGTCTGTCAATGAGTCATATATTCATATTGCAATTCTGCTGTTACTCATGCTCAAATGCCTGCTCCCATAACCACGTTTTTGTTCTTTTTCGGAAGGACAGGAGGGAGGGAGCTTCCCTAATTTCGTTTGGGAGGGCGTTCCATAGGCGGGGGGCCACCACTGAAAAGGCCCTGTCCCTCGTCCCCGCCAGCCGCACCTGTGAGGCTGGTGGGACCGAGAGCAGGGCCTCCCCGGAGGATCTCAAATTCCATGATGGGACATAGTGGGAGACACGTTCGGACAGGTAAGCTGGGCATAATAATAATAATGTTTTGTTGTGCCAGCTATCAGCTCTAGTTTGTAGTGCGGTTTTCTTGTACTGGTTTTTTGTCTGCTGTGCTTTGAGGAGTTTCTGATTTTTGACTTCAGTCAAAGCAGGTTCTTCACTTTCCTTTACAATTTTATTCCTTGACAAAATTGAAGGAAAAATTGATAAGGAGAAGACCTGGCTCTGGCTCACGAATGGGACCCTGAAGAAGGAGACAGAAGGCCTGATCCTTGCAGCCCAAGAGCAAGCCATCAGGGCAAAGGCAATCAAGGCCAAGATCGAAAAATCAGCTGATGACCCAAAATGCAGACTGTGCAAGGAAGCCGACGAAACCATGGATCATATCCTCAGCTGCTGTAAGAAAATTGCACAGACAGACTACAAACAGAGGCACAACTACGTGGCCCAAATGATTCATTGGAACTTATGCCTCAAGTGGGACTTCCGAATCCAGACTGACAAAGTTCTGGAACACAACACAACACACATAGCGCTCATTCAGCGCTATGGTAAGTGTCTAGATTTGAATGGCAACTACGTTGAGAAGTAGTATTTGGGTGTGGCACTTATCATAACGATGAATGAGCTTTGCAACTCCTTTCCCACAAAACTCTGCCGCTTGTGTCCTCAACCACTTGTTTCCAACAATGGGGGCGTGGCTGGCAACGCTTTCAACTGCATATGGTAAACGTTTTCTCCTATACTTTGTTCATTTTTAATTCCAAAACGTAATGTACTTTCTGGATAACCCTCGTACATCAGGGTATGATGGGCATGCATTCCCACATAGAGATTTACGCGTCAGTATTGGATTGAATACCAACATTGTGCAGCTAAATACACACTGGTGCAGCCCAAATATACACCTCCCATGATATGTTGCACGAGTATCTCATGTTCATGCACATCTCACATGGCTGTACAAATACATGTACAATGCCGCCTGGGAGAAAATTGGGCAATAAATACATAAAATATATTCCAATTCTCCAAACGTGAACTGAATGTGACAGTTACACATTTGGGGGAAATGTCCAGGTGGTTCCCTGGAGGAGTTTACTCCTCAGTTAGATACCAGCAAGTTTCACATATAATGTCGTCATTCATTATATGTGAAACTCTGGATGGTGGGACTCATAGCCCCAAGCAGCAACCAGCTACCACTTCTGCGACGAATGTTTAGGATTGGACAGGTGCTGTTTGGGCACCTTTTGCCATGCCTTCAAGCGAGTCCGTCACCATGGAAGCATGCCCCAGTGATCAGGAGCTCCCGACCAAATACCTCCTTTGCAATTAATAAAAAGGGACATAAGGATCTGCAGCTTAGGTTTTCACATGCATATGTTCACCAATGGGATTTGGGTCAAGGCACACCTTCATGTAAGGTTCTTCACAGAAGGTGTATGCCTTGAAACTGTTGAAATTGGCTGCTATTGCCAAATATGTATAACATTATTTTTGTTCCTGGATTATAAACATCATTCCCTAATTGGCTCTATCATAAAAACATGGGGAAAAGTTTATTAAACCTTTCACACTACACAATGGTTCAACTGGTTCACAGCCCGAGGCTGTGGCGCAGACGGGAGAGCAATGAATCACTGCAATGAATCACGGGAGAGCAATGAATCACTGACCAGGAGGTCATAAGTTCGAGGCCCGCTCGGAGCTATGTTTGTTGTTTGTCTTTGTCCAATGTTAAAAAGGCATTGAATGTTTGCCTGATGTGTGTAATGTGATCCACCCTGAGTCCCCTTCGGGGTGAGAAGGGCGGAATATAAATGCTGTAAATAAATAAATAAATAAACTTTAACTTTCATGTCAACAACCTATGGAATCTTTGTTCAGAATTATCATCTGGGCCGGGCTGTGGTGCAGCTGGCTAGTAGCCAGCTGCAATAAATCACTTCTGACCAATAGGTCATGGGATCAAAGCCCGGGTCAGATTGAACTCCCAACCATTAATAGCCTAGCTTGCGGTTGACCTAAGCAGCTTGAAAGACAGTTGTATCTGTTGAGTAGAAAACGTAGGTTCCGCTTTATTCGGGGAGGCTAATTTATCTAATTTACGACACCATAAAACTGCCAGGAGTGTGTGGAAAGGAAGGAGGAAGTACTCCATCAAGGACTTGGTGTCACAAGTGGACGGTGAAGTGACAGCTCCCCCTGTGGCCAGAATCGAGTATACGCTCATGAAGCCGGAAGCTGGAAAATGTTAAATTGCCTCTGTGTCTGTCTATATATGTCGTATGTCTAATGGCACTGAATGTTTGCCATGTATTTGTGCATTGTAATCCACCCTGAGTCCCCCCATGTATACGTGAGAAAGGCAGAATATAAATACTGTAAATAAATATATAATATATAATATAACAAGCTGTGCCCGGCCACGCATTGCTGTGGCAAAGTCTGGTGGTCTGGGAAATAAAGTATTGAGGAATTGGTGGTAGTTAAGGTCAAGGGTAAAGCTTTTCCCCTGACATTAAGTCTATTATAAATGGGTTATATAGTTGTGTGGAAGGGCCTTGAGTCTACACTGCCATATAATCCAGTTAAAATCAAATAATCTGTATTTTATAGGCAGTGTGGAAGAGGCCTAAGTGAGGCCTAACTCTGCCTGTCCCCTGGGCTGAGTGGGTTGCTAGGAGACCAAGTGGGCGGAGCTTAGCCTTCTAACTGGCAGCGATTGGATAAAAACAATTATTCCTCTCCCTCTAAATTAGGACTTTATTTTTCTTTTCTTTTTGTTGTATGAACGTAGAGGCATGGATGAGGGGTTGTGCTGCCAAGTTTAGTGTTTCTGGGATGTGCAGTTTTGTTGTTTTGTCCTAGGCCGAAATTTCATTACCCTTTTATATATATAGGTATAATATAATATAATATAATAATCACAAAGTGGAATCATCACTATGTAACAAAATATGGGATATTTTCTGTTCCTGGTTTGAAAGTATTATTTCCTCTTTCGTTGTGTGGTCCTTATTTTCAAAATAGTTGTCCTGCTTCAGAAACTTCATTTTTGTGTCTGCCACAAACGATGTTGAGCTGGTTGAGACTCAATGAGATATTCATTGAAAAACTAGAGCCAAATGTTCCCCCAGGCTGTCCCGGAAAAGTAAGGTTTTTGCAGTTTTATAATTTTTCCCCATGTTTTTATGATAGAACCAATTAGTAAATGACATTTATAACCCAGGAAGAAAAATGGTGTTACATAGTGTAATTATGCAGTGCGAAAAGGCCCCAGAAGTCAAGCCTGGAACCAAGGAGTCAAAATTGCAGAAAAGCAGATTTGAGCGAAAGGCTAGAAAAACGAACACACCTCTTAACTGTGAAACAGACTGTTTTGGAAAAAGGAAGTGTTTCAGAAATGTCTTCTTGACCATCTGTTTGGGATCCTATAATTGCAGCCTGCAATGCAGATAGATTCTGGAATATTTACCGTATATACTCGAGTATAAGCCAACCCAAATATAAGCCGAGGCACCTAATTTTACCACAAAAAACTGGGAAAACATTGACCCAAGTATAAGCCGAGAGCAGTAAGTTTCAAAAATAAAAATAGATACCAATAAAATTACATTAATTGAGGCATCAGTAGGTTAAATGTTTTTTGAATATTTACATAAAACAGAAATTTTAAGACTGTCCAACTCTGATTAAATCATTATTCTCCTCTTCTTCAATGTAAATGTGCTTATGCAGCCTTTTAATAATAATAGAGTGAAACAATAAATGTAATCATAAACTAATAAATGCAATAACAATAATAAGAGTAAAATAATAAATGTAATAATAGAGTAAAATAATAAATGCAATAACAATAATAATAGAGTAAAATAATAAATGTAATAATAAAATAGTAAATGCAATAACAGTAATAATAGAGTAAAATAATAAATGTAATAATAGAGTAAAATAATAAATGTAATAATAGAGTAAAATAATAAGTGCAATAACAATAATAATAGAGTGAAATAATAAATCTAATAATAGAGTAAAATAGTAATTGCAATAACAATAATAGAGTAAAATAATAAATGTAATAATAGAGTAAAATAATAAATGAAATAATAGAGTGAAATAATAAATGTAATAATAGAGTAAAATAATATGTGCAAAAACAATAATAATAGAGTAAAATAATAAATGTAATAATAGAGTAAAATAGTAAATGCAATAACAATAATAATAGAGTAAAATAATAAATGTAATAATAGAGTAAAATAATAAGTGCAATAACAATAATAATAGAGTGAAATAATAAATGTAATAATAGAGTAAAATAATAAATGCAATAACAATAATAATATCAGAGTGAAATAATAAATGTATTAATAATAATAAAAATAGAGTAAAATCAATGGAATAGTAACAATGATAATATGTTAAAATGATAAATGTAATAATAATAATAAATAGAGTAAAACAATAAATGTAATAATGCCAATAAAAATAGAGAAAAATTGTAAATGTACCATATATACTTGAGTATAAGCTGATCTGAATATAAGCCAACCAGGACCCTCACCCGAGTATAAGCCAAGGGGGACTTTTTCAGTCCTAAAAAAGGGCTGAAAAACCCGGCTTATACTCGAGTATATACGGTAGATACCAAGACCTCTTCCAACTCTATAATTCAGTTCATGGCTTTTTAGAGACTTCACCTTAAAATGTCTTGGGCACCTTCCCATTTTTAGTCATTATTTTGGTTTTCCCTTTATTTAATTTGAACCCGGCCGATTTTCCAAAATTTTCAAATTTCTCTATCCATATGTTCAGATTTTGAAGTGGGTTTTCTATTATACATATGATGTCGTCTGCGTATGCCCTTATTTTATAATTGTAATTTCTTATTCTTAATTCTTCTAATTTGTTGTTATCTTTAATTTCTTTCATAAGTCCTTTACATTTGATATTCTTTTAAATTCTGCTCCCAACAAGCAGCCTGTTTTGGCAGGTGCTGGAAATAAATGTAGCATTTTAATTCCAGCCCAAGAAGTTTCACTAAAGGTTTATTTCCCTCTTGCCTGAGAATATTGATGGACTGAGAAGGAAGTTTATGAGCTCGGCTGGGTTAATGAGATTCCTTTCTGACCCCAGGAAAACATCTCCGCTTTACATGTTCCCGACTTGTAAATGAAGTTAGCATTATGTTTTCCATCCTTTCCCCAGTGAACGCTGCTTCTAATTTATACCACATCAGCCCGAATTGTAAAACATAAATGGAGGGAGAGCGGCGTGGCTATAAACATCCAAGAGCCAATGCTTTTGATGCAAAAAGCTCCGCACTTTATTAATGTTATAAAAAGGAAAAATGTAAACCAATGGCTACTGATGTGGCACAGAATCTTGCCTTATGCATCAGCTCTGACTCGCTGTCTCCATAAAAGAAATAAGACATTTTTTTGGGGGGAAAAAACCCACAGTTCTCACACTACTTTCTGAAAATCAAGATGGATTGCAAAGGACTAGCTTCCTGCCACAACTTCAACTAATCTCAAACTCAGCGGGAACACTTCTTCTCTGCGTTCTGTATTCATTGAACCATTTTGTGAGCTACGACTTCTGTTATCTGGCCGAGTAGCATATTCCAAGGCAACTCAACCATCAATAAATCCGGGAGTTCATGGAAACATATTGTAGGACTGTGTATTGCAAGATTTGGACAAGATAGAGAATGGACAGCAATATGGTTTAATGTGAGGATTTGGACAATAGTCTATAAAGAGTGAAATAATTGAGCTCACCACAGCTAGGATGAATCCAAGACATATTGCTAATAAATAATAATAATAATAATAATAATAATAATAATAATAATAATAATTGATTGCTTTGATTGAAGTCAAAAATCAAAAATTCCTCAAAGCACAGCAGACAAAAAATCAGTACAAGAAAACCACACTACAAACTAGAGCTGACAGCTGGCACAACAAAACATTGCATGGAAAGTTCCTTGACAAAATTGAAGGAAAAGCTGATAAGGAGAAGACCTGGCTCACGAATGGGACCCTGAAGAAGGAGACGGAAGGCCTGGATGTTTTTTTTTGATGTTTTTACCATCCAAGTGGGAGGCTTCTCTCATGTCCTTGCATGGAGCTGATAGAGGGAGCTCATCCACACTCTCCCCGGGTTGGATTTGAACCAGCAACCTTCAGGTCAGCAACCCAGCCTTCAAGTCATCAGTCTTGCCAGCATGGGGGCTCCAACAGCTAGGATGAAATTAAGACATATCTCTACAACTGTTAGTGGAATATAGTCTTTTTGCCAAACCAACTACTCAAAGCAATGTATGGCTAAAGATCTGCATCATGTAGATAGATTGCAACATACATGATATAGTAAAGGTAAAGGTTTTCCCATGACATTGAATCCAGTCATGTCCGACTCTGGGGGTTGGCGCTCATCTCATTTCTAAGCCGAAGAGCCGGCGTTGTCCATAGACACCTCCCAGGTCATGACTAAATGGAGTGCTCTTACCTTCCCACTGAAGCGGTATCTATTGATCTACTCACATTTGCTTGTTTCGAACTGCTCGGTTGGCAGAAGCTGGGGCTAACAGCGGGAGCTCACGCCATTCCCCGGATTCGAACCACCAACCTTTTGGTCAGCAAGCTCAGCAGCTCAGCGGTTTAATCCGCTGCGCCACCGGGGGCTATTTTATTTATTTATGTATTTACAGTATTTATATTCCGCCCTTCTCACCCCAAAGGAGACTCAGGGCGGATTACAATGAACACATATATGGCAAACATTCAATGCCAACAGACAAACAACATATATAGACAGACACAGAGGCATTTAACTTTTTTTTCCAGCTTCACGATTCCGGCCACAGGGGGAGCTGTTGCTTCACTGTCCAGTAGTGGCTGTACTTCCTCATTCCATTCCTCGTGTTTTGCTGGCAGTTTTATGATGTTGTAAATTAGTTAAATTAGCCTCCCGCATAAAGCGTATCTAAATTTCCCTAATTGACAGATGCAACTGTCTTTCAGGGCTGCATAGGTCAACAGCAAGCTATTTAATGGTTGGGGGCTTAACCCGACCCGGGCTTCGAACTCATGACCTCTTGGTCAGTAGTGATTTATTGCAGCTGGTTACTAGCCAGCTGCGCCACATACTGTGGCAGTAATACATAAGGAGTCACCTTGAAATGGACATTATGTTACTAGGAAACAAGTGTTTGAGAGAGTAATGGGAGCTGTAGTTCCCATTCCTATCAGTCTACGTCAGGCATGGGCAAATTTTGGTTCTTCCTAACTGTTGGTTGAAGTCCAAAACAACTGGAGGACTGAAGTTGAGTGACCGAAAATAATGCAATACAATGACTTTGGCAGTTTGAGTTTGTTTTTGGGTAGGAAAGCATGGCATTAACCACGTCAAACCAGCCCAGGATGCTGCGTTCTAGCATCGGGATGGAGCGCTCATGCACATAGAGCCTAAGTTAAGGATGACTTTTTAATGTTAGCCTTTGCCATAAATATTGTACAAATGGAATCTAGCCGTGACATTTTTATGAAACACATCCTGTTTTATGACCCAAGGCAGCTCTTATTAACACAGATGGAAACTTCCTGTTAATTTTTATTGAAGTTAGACATCCACGGATAAGGTAATATCTCCCTGGAAAGCATATTCGCCGAGGAACTTTGCCCCAGGCTTCGAGAACTGTTTGGAAAGTTAATCCCAGTTTGGGAGCTGTCACGGGTGTTAGATATATAGCCATTCGTCGGCTGGAAAACTGGCTTGACCTGGCGATGATTTTTTTTTAAAAAGCAAAACCCTCCCGTGATTTGAGCTTGTTTCCAATTAAAATAATGTGATCTAACATCTTGTAAGGGCCAAATGAGACAATATGCTAAATGTGCCATCACGGCGGATTATTCTCGCTCCCCTTCCCTTCCCACACTCTTTCCCCCTCCCGTTCATACACACACACATATACACTGTACAAAATATTTTATCCTTTGCCAAACATGCTTTACAATCTTGTTTTTCCAGCATTGACAAGAATACAGGCCTTAGTGTTAATATTCTTGAGTATAATTTGACCCAAATATAAGCCAACCAGGACCCTCACCCAAGTATAAGCCAAGGGGGGCTTTTTCAGTCTTAAAAAAAGGGCTGAAAAACTAGGCTTATACTCGAGTATATACTATAAATAAGTAAATAAATAAATAAATATTGCCCAAATTGGACACCCACTCACCCCCAAAAAAACCTAAAATTACAAATGTTACAGATGTGATGCCACAGTTCAGTGGGGAATAAAAATACGCTTTTCTTGCAAAGGTGTTTTTTCTCGATAACTAGAGTTTCTCTGAGTTGGGATTACTTTTTTTCCCAAACTCCAAAGAGGGAGGAGATGCCGAAAAAAGAGATGTGCTTTGATGTGTTTGGTTATGGTCCTTGTCTTAAACAGATATATGTCTTACTGTCACGAGGTTGATTAAAGAAAAGGCTGAGCAAATGTCAGGCCTGTCTATTTGGTCTGCGCTGTACACACCACTTAAAACGGGCTTGGCATTCGTCTGTCAACGGCATTAGCATCCCTCCGCATCCATCCACGCACTCTTTTGAAAGGTTTGAGGCTTGCAAATGACCCAGGCATTCCTGACTAACTGTATGCCAAACCTGGAAATGCATGCATACCGAGATCGCATTTCTCCAAACTCCAGAGAAACACTCCCCTCCTTCAAACTCATATATATATTTCAAAACTATAAAGAACTTTTGATAACCTTGATATACAGCGGCTGGTCCATGATTGCCATGGAATGCTGAAATGTCTATACCACTATATATTTATTGCAAGAAAGAAATCATTGCAGTGAAAAGAAATCATTCTCTCGCTTCTCGTGCTATGTTTATTTTTTTCCCCACCACATAAGAGTTTTATGTAACCTTTAAAGAAAGTTTTTCCAAAGGATACAGTTCTTTTCCGTTCTATTATTAATCTAGTTTTTTCCTCATAACGCTTCTTCCGAGTCCAGCCGTAAACTGTATCGACTGTCAAAGACGGTGTTATATCCAGTATAGGCTGAAAGTATCCATGGGCCACATAGAATAATAAAATAAATAGTCTTAGAAGAGGCACTCCATGCCGTCATGCCAATGGCCACATTACCAAGGAGGTGTCTATGGACAACGCCGGCTCTTCGGCTTAGAAATGGAGATGAGCACCAACCTCCAGAGTCGGTCACAACTGGACTTAACGTCAGGGAAAAACCTTTACTTTTTGCTCAATGTCTCTTTTCTTCGAGTGCCATGATATTGTATCTATAGGTAAGGGAAGTAGAGGAGCTTCTGTTGCTGCCCCTGAATATTATATACAGTAGAGTCTCACTTATCCAACATTCACTTATCCAACATTCTGGAGCAACAGATTTTTGTAGTCAATGTTTTCAATACATCATGATATTTTGGTGCTAAATTCGTAAATACAGTAATAATTACTACGTAGCATTACTGCCTATTGAACTACTTTTTCTGTCAAATTTGTTGTATAACATGATGTTTTGGTGCTTAATTTGTAAAATCATAACCTAATTTGTTGTTTAATAGGCTTCTCCTTAAACTCTCCTCATTATCCAACGTATTTGCTTATCCAACGTTCTGCCGGCCCGTTTATGTTGGGTAAGTGAGACTCCACTGTACTAGCTTGGGGACTCGGCTGTGCCGGGTTATTTGAAAAAGCCATTATTTGTATTTGAATGTAAGATATTCTCAGTTTAGAGTGGGTGGACTACAATTCCCAGAATTGTGGCTCAATCCTCCCCAAACCCTGCCAGTATTCAAAGTGGGTCATTTTGGGTCTGTGTACCAAGTGTGGTCCAGATATGTCGTTGGCTGGTCATTGCCTGGCTGCAGTGCTCTCTGGACTTGGGTGAACTACAACTCCCAGATTCCTGGGACAATTGTCCCGAAACATCTGTCAGTATCCACAACAGGCAATGTTCAGAACCCTGGGATGTCTGCCTGTGGTGGAGGAAAATCTAGGATGAAATGGTCCCCAAATGAAAGCATTCCTTGGGTGGTGGGACATAGTGTTTGGGAAGGACATTGGCAGGGGTTGGGCTGCAAGTTCAAGGTGCTCGCTGTAACCACAGTGTCAGTGGAAAAGAGTGGCATGCACACATATGGGTTTTCACTTTTATTATGGACTAGCTTGGGAACCCGGCAGTGCCCAGGTAATTTGAAAAACTTGTGTGCCAAGTTTGGTCCAGATCCGAAGTTGGTTGAGTTCAGTGCTGTCTGTATAAGGGTGAACTACAACTCCCAGAGTCAAAGGTCAATCACCCCGAAACCCTGCCTGTATGCACAGTTGGGCATGATGAGGCAATGTGCCAAGTTTGGTCCAGATCCGAAGTCGGCTGGGTTCAGTGCTGTCTGTATAAGGGTGAACTACAACTCCCAGAGCCAAAGGAGAATCACCCCGAAACCCTGCCTGTATGCACAGTTGGGCATGATGAGGCAGTGTGCCAAGTTTGGTCCAGATCCGAAGTTGGTTGAGTTCAGTGCTGTCTGTATAAGGGTGAACTACAACTCCCAGAGTCAAAGGTCAATCACCCCGAAACCCTGCCTGTATGCACAGTTGGGCATGATGAGGCAATGTGCCAAGTTTGGTCCAGATCCGAAGTCAGCTGGGTTCAGTGCTGTCTGTATAAGGGTGAACTACAACTCCCAGAGCCAAAGGAGAATCACCCCGAAACCCTGCCTGTATGCACAGTTGGGCATGATGAGGCAGTGTGCCAAGTTTGGTCCAGATCCGAAGTTGGTTGAGTTCAGTGCTGTCTGTATAAGGGTGAACTACAACTCCCAGAGCCAAAGGTCAATCACCCCGAAACCCTGCCTGTATGCACAGTTGGGCATGATGAGGCAGTGTGCCAAGTTTGGTCCAGATCCGAAGTCGGCTGGGTTCAGTGCTGTCTATATAAGGGTGAACTACAAATCCCAGTGGATAAGGCCAATCACCCCGAAACCCTGCCTGTATGCACAGTTGGGCATGATGAGGCAGTGTGCCAAGTTTGGTCCAGATCCGAAGTCGGCTGGGTTCAGTGCTGTCTATATAAGGGTGAACTACAAATCCCAGAGCCAAAGGTCAATCACCCCGAAACCTTGCCTGTATGCACAGTTGGGCATGATGAGGCAGTTTGCCAAGTTTGGTCCAGATCCGTAGTCGGCTGGGTTCAGTGCTGTCTATATAAGGGTGAACTACAAATCCCAGAGCCAAAGGAGAATCACCCCGAAACCTTGTCTGTATGCACAGTTGGGCATGATGAGGCAGTGTGCCAAGTTTGGTCCAGATCCGAAGTTGGCTGGGTTCAGTGCTGTCTGTATAAGGGTGAACTACAACTCCCAGAGCAAGAAGTGAGTTACTTGGTCCATCCTCCCTCAATCTGCCCCAGGGGTTCATGGGGTTTCTGGGTGCTAAGTTAGGTCCAGTTCCGTCACTGGTGGGCGTAGTAGTGGCCTGTGGGAGTTGTAGCGATTGAAAGTACTACAAATCCCATCACCCATGGCCCATCGTCCTTCAAACCACCAGGACGTAAAGTGCATCATGGGGGTTAAGTGTGTCAAGTTTGGGCCAGGTCCATAGTTCCTGGTGGTCATAGTGGCCTGTGATAGTGGCAGCCAATCAGAAATCTGCCACACACCTACATACACACATACATACATACATACCCACAAACCCGCATACAAATACTGACTTTTATTATATATATAGATATAGATTGTGTGATGTCCCTCTCCATTATGAAAGATTTCTCCATCTTTTCTCCCCGTACAGAAAGGACTCCCGCTTGTCTTCGCTTATCCTTTCAGTGTCAGAAAAAAGAGCACTTTTTGGTCTAATATCGGGGTGAAAAACCAGCAGGTGCTATATATAGAATGCATTTTTCTTGTCAAAGACCTTGACAATGGGTGTGTTGGGCACATCCCATTAAAACTCCTCCACATCAGGATGATTGCAAAGACACTTCACCCTTGTATCTTTCTTTCTAGGAGGGAGCGAAGGAGTAACTACGCAGGAGGCCGAGAATTAGCTCACCAACTTTTGCGTTGATCTTTACTCATTGATTTCATAGTCCCTGCCAGCACATTTCTGGGGGGGGGGGGGGGGGGAATAAATAAATAATTTTAAAAAAGTAAATTACTTTTCGCTTCACTGTTTGCAGTGTAAGATGGATACCTGGTGGGAAATTTACCGTAATTAACATTTGCTTGCTCTGGACAGCTGCCGATTCCAAAACGATCCTCCTCGACTCCGCTGAGCATTGTTACGGCTGACTCGGCTGGGCTCCGTTGGCTTTCTCCTGTTTAATTTTCCACGTCCTTTAAATGCGGAGCGTGTTGTGTTTAGTGTTCAGTCTGGAGCGCCAGGCGCGCCGTGCTCTCATTTGTGTGCGAATGCGGGTGAGTGAGGTGCCTCACAAAGGATCCCAACAGATGCCTCCTTGGCTTTAATGATATTGCTAATCATCTCGCTTATTCTCCAAGGATATTTTCTTATGCTTTACATTCCTGTCATGATACCCCCTCATTATTGCGGAGTGCTATTTTCGAATGTTCAAACTGAATCTCACTTTATTCTTTTCTCTTTTCCAAATTCACGCGGTGTAAACCCCCTGCATACATATGAGAAGCCTGAACAGACTGCATTGAGTAGAGCAACGTGGTGGAGGATAGCTTCCTATCTTCTTCTCCCCTAGATATTCACCATCCCCTATATCTTCTCTATATAGGAAGCAATCCTATAGTCTACATGGTATCCCATGCTGGTCCTTGTTGACACCATCAGTTGGGCCATCTGAGAACAATGTCAGCCACATCTTTTAGAAGCCATGGTTTGATCCATGATGAGGAGATCGTGGCCTTCAAGATCTCGTTGGGCTTCAGCATCATCATCCTTGATGGCCTGGTAGATTGGAGTTGGAGACCAATGAAATTTGAATGGCATAGATCATTTAAGGCAGTGGTTCCCAAACCACGCCCCCTTTCCAGAAAAATATGACTCAGCACCCCCTGGAAGGGGGCGTGGCTTAGAGGGGTGGGCGTGGCTCCTGCTCAAGAGGGCGGGGCTGAGCCTCTCCCCTACTCCAAGATGCAGGGCTGGGAGGAGGAGGGGGAGGTGGGCGTGGCCACAAATGGGCAGCCAGGACTGGGATGGGCGGAGTTACGAGCTCTGAGGCAGGGCTGAGCTTCTATCCCTGTCCTGTGGCGCCTACCAGGACACAGGGGGCGGGGCTAGAGGAGGGGGCGGGGCCTCTTCCTGACGAAGTGCCTGACGAGGCTGAACCTCTATATAACTTCCTCACTGTGAGGGCTGTTCGACAGTGGAACTCTCTCCCCGGGGCCGTGGTGGAGGCTCCTTCTTTGGAGGCTTTTAAGCAGAGGCTGGATGGCCATCTGTCGGGGGTGCTTTGAATGTGATTTCCTGCTTCTTGGCAGAATGGGGTTGGACTGGATGGCCCATGTGGTCTCTTCCAACTCTACTATTCTATGATTCTATGATTCTATGTAAACCCAGAACTAGTAACAAGTTGAGGAGGCCCTGGACCTTCTCTGGTGTACTCCCTTTGTGTTAAAGAACTCTAGATTTCGGAGTGGTTGAGATTAGTCAAGTTTTGTATATCTCACAATTCCAAAAAGTGATGCTGGGTTAGAGAGGCTCCTGAAAATTACATTGTTGTCCAGCTAGATTCTGAGTAAAGAAACCCATGGTAGATGCCCAAGTGTTCTGCCTGGCAGCAGTCTTATGGAAGCCAGGTGTCGTCCAGCCCCTTGAAATAGGATAAACGAAAGTGATTTTCCTTCCAAGCATTAATGGCAAGCAAGTATAGCAGGATTACTATAATTCAGAAATATCCCAGTTCTGCAGGGGTTTATTTGTTCTTTGTTGTCCAGATGAATTTTTTATTAAACACCCCGTGTCTCTAATATCTCAGATTTCTAATTAGCTACTTGGTTAATTGAATTTTAAAGACTAAAATTTGCCATCTGCTAGAAATGGCAGCTGAATTAGATTAGCTTTAAAAATGCTTTCTCTGGTGTTTCTGCCACGTACATCCCATGGGGCATTGCTTTTTCCCCCCCTCTCTTTTATATTCTCTTTGCCTTGTGGGAGCTCAGTGTCTGTCTGGATAAATACCATTCAATTTGTTAAAGTTTATGTAATTGATCCCATTCCAAATGTTATTAATAATATCCCTATGAAAAGCTGGTAAGTTTTTGGTTAGAGTCTTGTGAGTTCCCAAACACAGTAAACTCCTGAATTGATTGAATCTACATGTAAATAGATCCTATAAATTCCATAGGTTTACTCTAGGAAGAACCAAAAATAAAGTTGGCCTTTGGGGAGATGGTGGTGGGATGTAAGTAAATAAAGTTGTAGTTGTTGCTATTGTTGTTATTATGTTATTATCTTCACCATTACCACTATCACTATCAAGGAGATAACATGTGGGAGAGCCTGTTCCATGGCACAGAAGCTGACAAAGATCTCCACGTTCCAATTTCTCAGATGTTTGGAGTTTCAAACATATAGTAAAAAAGGTAAAGTTTCCCCTGATGTTAAGTCCAGTCGTGACCGACTCTGCGGGTTGGTGCTCATCTCCATTTCTAAGCCGAAGAGCTGGCATTGTCCGTAGACACCTCTAAGGTCATGTGGCCGGCATGACTTCATGGAGCGTCGTTACCTTCCCACCAGAGCGGTACCTATTGATCTACTCACATTGGCATGTTTTCGAACTGCTAGGTTGGCAGAAGCTGGAGCTCACAGCGGGCGCTCACTCCGCTCTCCGCATTTGAACCTGGGACCATTCAGTCTGCAAGTTCAGCAGCTCAGTGCTTTAACACACTGAGCCACCGGAGACTCCATCAAACATATAGTGGAGTCTCACTTATCCAACATTTGCTTATCCAACGTTCTGGATTATCCAAGTCAATGTTTTCAATACATCGTGATATTTTGGTTTTAAATTCTTAAATACAGTAATTACTACGTAGCATTACTGCGTATTGGACTACTTTTTCTGTCAAATTTGTTGTATAACATGTTTTGATGCTTAATTTATAAAATCATAACCTATTTTGGTGTTTAATAGGCTTCTCCTAATCTCTCCTTATTATCCAACATATTTGCTTATCCAACGTTCTGCCGGCCTGTTTCTGTTGGATAAGTGAGACTCTACTGTATTAATGTTTCCCCCTTCCTGCCTTAATGGATCAAGGTACAGTAGAGTCTCACTTATCCAAGCTAAATGGGCCAGCAGAAGCTTGGATAAGTGAATATCTTGGATAATAAGGAGAGATTAAGGAAAAGCCTATTAAACATCAAATTAGGTTATGATTTTACAAATCAAGCACCAATACATCATGTTATACAACAAATTTGACAGAAAAAGTAGTTCAATACGCAGTAATGTTATGTTGTAATTACTGTATTTACCAATTTAGCACCAAAATATCATGATATATTGAAAACATTGACTACAAAAATGGCTTGGATAATCCAGAGGCTTGGATAAGTGGGGCTTGGATAAGCGAGACTCTACTGTAGATAGTATAACCATATATGAGAGCTGTCTAAGATTATTTTCACAACCTCAACTACTCCACTCCTAGATCAGATGCATTTGTGTTTTCGTGATTTAATGCAACAACGTTGAGTGAAGCACTCAGTGAAAGGGCTGGATCACAACAGTGGAAGGATTTGGGAACTAGAAGCTGTAAGACAGTGGTTCTCAACCTGTGGGTCTCCAGGTGTTTTGGCCTACAACTCCCAAAAATCCTATCCAGTTTACCACCTGTTAGGATTTCTGGGAGTTGGTGGCCAAAAACATCTGGGAACCACAGGTTGAGAACCACTGCTGTAGGACAAAGTAGGACATCAGTGTCAAATAGGAAATTAAGAAAACAGGATGACTAAATGATACAAAAACTGAAGGATCTTCTTGCTCAACTGAGGTTCAGCTGAAACAGAAAACTCTTTCATACTCTTCCTATTCAAGAAGATCCAATGATAGTCTATTCCAGTGGTTCTCAACCTGGGCTCCACAGATATTTTTGGCCTCCAAATCTCATAAGTCCTAACAGCTGGTAAACTGGATGGGATTTCTGGGAGTTGTAGGCCAAAAACATCTGAGGACCCATTGCTGTAGGACAAAGCTATGTGTCAGTGTCAAAGAGGAGATGAAAACTGGATGACTAAATGATACAAAAACTGAAGGATTTTCCTAGTAAACTGAGGTTCAGCTGAAACAGAAAACTCTTTCATACTCCTCCTCTTCAAGAAGATCCAATGATAGTCTATTCCAGTGGTTCTCAACCTGGGGTCTCCTGATGTTTTTGGCCTTCAGCTACCAGAAATCCTAACAGCTGGTAAACTGGTTGTAGGCCAAAAACATATGAAGACCCCATGGCTTATTTAACAAACTTGGAGGTGCCTAATCATCGTAAAGCCTTCACTCTTGCAAGATGTCACACCCTCCCATCGGCAGTACTGGAGGGGAAGTACCGGAAGACCCCTGCTCCGGAGAGACTATGCCCTTGTGAGTCTGGCCATATCGAAACTATCGAGCACGTGCTCCTCCACTGTATGTTTTATAGAGATATTAGAGTCAATTTCATCACTCCTTGGCTTTTAAAACATCCAGGCCGCACTGAAAGATACTACACCTCTCTGCTGCTCTCAGACTCCTGTTCTGCAATAACCTATAGTGTCGCCAGGTTCTGTGCGGCAGCAATTTCCATCAGACGGACTATGACTGACCCCACAGGGCCTGTAGCCAGAGCAATCTGTTATAACTGAAAGACTGCAATGCCCCCTCTATCCCCCTCCAGAGCCACTTAGTGGATCAATATTTACTATTAGCTGACCCTGCTAATAGTCTACTTTTAATTTGTTTTTATTATAGCATGTTTTTAACTTGTTCTTTTCAGGCACCTGTGCCCATTTCTATATATTCTGGTCATAGACCGTAATAAATTGCTGATACTGATATGAAGACCCCAGGTTGAGAACCACTGGTCTATTCTAATGGGTGAAGTAAGTGAAGGCACCAAATCCCATCTGATCTTGAAGCTAAGCAGAGCCAGACCTGGTTGATATTTGGAGACCACAAAGGAAAACTGGGCAATATAGGATGTATTTCAGAGAAAGAAACTAACAAAATAAACTCTGAGGACTCCTTACCTATGAAAATCCAGTTCATGGGTCATCATAAATAATAAATTTAGGGCTTTGGCCCGCTTGGTGATTTGGGCACCTGGATTGCATTTTCTGAAAGTTCAAAGTATTTGGAAAGAGAGAGGTTGAGAATCATTACTCAAACAACACTACTTTCTCTATTCAGCCATCAGTTTTATGGTTTGCTTTTGTTACCAAAGATGAGATGGCCAACGGATACGTTCTCTATATCTGGATTCTTACTGGAGAACTTCACTTATCTCGATTACTCTTTGCATGGAACATTAAAAACAACACAGGAGGAAAAAAATCAGCCATTATCGCATCGAGGACTGGTTAACATTGCAAACCACGCAGCATGATGCATGCAGAATTGCCAGCATCCCATTATGCAACAGCCTATCACATGCCAGTTTCTGAAGCAATGTGCGATAGTGAACGCACCGCAACAATTTATTTTTCTCCGTCTTCTAATTATCAGTTTCTGCACCCAGTGGAAACCAGGGCATCCTGAGAAATAAAAGAAGAAATTAATGTGCTGGCATTGGAATAAGAATCACATTACTAACTGGTGTTCTTGAATACATGAACCAGAACATTTTTTATTTGTTTCTGGAAATATTTTTGATGAACATCTCAGGGAATGATGGAGTTGGAAGGTGTCCCAAAGGCCACCGAGTTCAATGTATTACTTGATGCAGGTAGTTGTCTAGCTTGATCTGAAGATGTCCAGAGAAAGAGACTCAACCACCTCTCTTGGTATTTGGTTCCATTGTTGAACTACTCTTACTGTCAAGATGTTCATCCTAATGTTCAATTGAAATCCACCTTTTATGTAACTTAAAACCAATAGATGAGGCCTGAAAAGTACAGAAGGCAGTGAGTCTATGAATTCCTCTGGAAACTATTAACACAGGCTAAAATATTATTTGATTTCTTTGCTGCAGCACCCCGCTGGGTCATGTTCAACTTTTGATCAGCAATAAGACCAAGGTCGTTTTTACGAGGCACGCCGTGAGACCAAGTATCCCCCATCCTATTAGTGTGCATTTGATTTTTGTGGCTTAAATATCAAATTTTGCATTTGCCTCTGTTGAATGCCATTTTACAGTGGGCCTCCAAGGTCTGTTGCAGTTTGGCTCCAGGACTAAATTCATGGCTGCTCAAGTTTCATTATATACAGTAACTAGCTTTGCCCGGCCACGCGTTGCTGTGGCTTAATGGAAATCCTTTGTTGGCCAGGTGGAATAGCAGTGAATAGCCTTGCAGTCTCAAAGCCTGGCCATTTTCTGGAGTAGCTGGAGCTTTTTGTTGTATGAACGTAGAGGCATGGATGAGGGGGTTGTGCTGCCAAGTTTAGTGTTTCTGGGATGTGTAGTTTTGTTATTTTGTCCCAGGCCGAAATTTCATTACCCTTTTATATATATAGATGTAAAATGACAAAATCAAGGTTTGCTTTTGTTGTTTTTTTGGGGTAGGGAGGGAGGCTATATTGTTACGAGTCAGACGCCAGCCATTATAAATAACTCAGTTTATTGCAAAACAACACAAAAAAGCCCAGGAAACAACCAAAAAAGGGAACAAAACACTTTCTCTTCAGTGTGAAGTAACAATGTCCAAAAAGAACTCAAAAAACCCAAACTCAGGATATAATCCAGATTATCCTGGGAAATAATCCGAATTAAAACAAACTAAGCCAAAATGGCTGCAAACTCGCTCCACCTACTTGATGGAACTTAACAATCACAGGAAAGCTACTAGCAACTATCCACAGTGACCAGCGGCCACACTATGCCCCAAAATGTTGTTGAAGCCAGACCGCATCATAAAGGAGAAGTCAGAGCCACCACATCCAGTCCGTGTCGTTAGGGAGAAGTCACAGGCATCGAGTTCCATCAATTTCAATGGCTTCTCTGTGTCGCCTGACATGATAGTTGTTGGAGTGGTCGAGCATTTCTATTTTCTCAAATAATATACTGTGTCCAGGTTGGTTCATCAAATGCTCTGCTCTGGCTAATTTCCCTGGTTGAGTGAGTCTGCAGTGCCTTTCATGTTCTTTGACTCGTGTTTGGGCCATGCTGCTGCGTTTGGTGGTCTCTATGTAGACTTGTCCACAGCTGCATGGTATCCGGTAGACTCCTGCAGAGGAGAGAGGATCCCTCTTGTCCTTCGCTGACCGTAGCATTTGTTGGGTTTTCTTGGTGGGTCTGTAGATAGTTTGTAGGTTGTGCTTCTTCATCAGCTTCCCTTTGCGGTCAGTGGCTCCCTTGATGTAGGGTATGAACACCTTTCCTCTGGGTGGATCTTTGTCTTGACTCTCATGGCTTGTTCTTGGCCTTGCAGCTCTTCTGATGTTTGTGGTGGAGTCTCCATTGGCCTGCAGAGCCCAGTTTAGGTGGTTGAGTTCACCTTGGAGGAGGTGAGGTTCGCAGATTCTTTGTGCACCGTCTGTCAGGGCTTTGATTGTGCTTCTTTTTTGACTTGGGTGATGGTTGGAGTTTTTATGAAAGTATCTATCTGTGTGTGTAGGTTTTCTGTAAACTGTGTTGATTGGGTTTGCGGATGACCAGAACATCTAGAAATGGCAGTTTTCCTTCCTTTTCTTTTTCCATGGTGAATTGGATGTTTGGGTGGATGCTGTTGAGGTGGTCCAGGAACCTGCTGAGCTCTTCCTCTCCATGGATCCAAATTGTGAAGGTGTCATCTACGTATCTGAACCAAACAGTTGGCTTTTTTGGCACTGTTTCTAGGGCTTGTTTTTCCAAAGTGTTCCATAAAGAAATTTGCTACTACTGGGCTGAGAGGGCTTCCCATGGCCACTCCATCTTTCTGTTCATAGAAACCATTGTCCCACTGAAAGTAGCTAGTGGTGAAGCAATGGTGAAACAAGGCTGTGATGTCTTCTGGGAAGTTTTGTTTGATTAGTGTGAGGGTGTCAGCTACCGGGACCTTGGTAAATAGGGACACCACATCGAAGCTGATCAGGATGTCCTTGGTGCTTCGATTGAGGTTGCTGATCTTTTCTATGAAATGTGTTGAGTCCTTGATATAGTGCGCAGTGAGCCCAATATGGGTTTATTTATTTATTTACTTACAGTATTTATATTCCGCCCTTCTCACCCCGAAGGGGACTCAGGGTGGATCACATTACACATATAAGGCAAAGATTATAAAGTAAACAATTTACTTATCTGAACGTATCTCCTCATATGAGCCAGCTAGATCCCTAAGATCATCTGGAGAGGCCCTGCTCTCAGTCCCACCTGCCTCGCAGGCGTGGCTGGTGGGAACAAGGGACAGGGCCTTCTCGGTGGTGGCTCCCCGGCTGTGGAACACCCTCCCCACAAATATGATAAAGTCGACATGGTCTGATTGAAGGCTGAAGCATGAGGTTTTTAGACAAATGGATCTAATTTACACATGTTTTAATTTTTATAATGTATTTTAATGATGTATTTTTATAGTTTTAATTGATTATATGTACTGTTTTTGTTTTATTATTATGTTCTTGGCATTAAATGTTGCCAACTGTGTAAGCCGCCCTGAGTCCCCCCGGGTGAGAAGGGCGGGGTATAAATTCTGGGAATAAATAAATAAATAAAACATTCAATGCCTTAACATAGAGCAAAGACAAGACAAACACGGGGCTCCGAGCTGGCCTCGAACTCATGACCTCTTGGTCAGAGTGATTTGTTGCAGCTGGTTGCTCAACAGCCTGCGCCACAGCCCGGTTTGGAGCTGTGTAGCCAGAAATTTTGCCAGGTTGTAAGTCGGCAATCCAATGGCACTTACAATGGGTCTGAAAGGGATGGAGTCCTTGTGGATTTTTGGGAGTCTGTAAAGCCTAGACTCCCAAGGCGTAAAGCCTTAAAAATATAATTGTTTTTAAGAAGAAAAAAAGAAAAAGGAATCCCATTGAGAAATGAGCCTCCTGACTATTGGAACCAGTTAACTATTGGAGCAAAGGTGGGAAATCAGGTGGGAAATGTAATGGCATATGCGAGAAAAGGGCATGGCTGGCTTGCTGGCTCCCTCAACGCAAATATTTTACTTGACAACTTTTTGTTCCACGCTTCACTGAAATGTTAACAACAATTAAATGCAATTATACTGAGCGCAGACTAAATGTTGCTTCTCACTCTAGAGATTTTCAGTCTCATAGGTGACTTCGACGGGGGCCTTTGGTTTGCGTATAACGTACACTACCCAGAGTATTGAAACATACATACATATTTGGGAGAAGAATCTGGGCCATCTGCAGCTTTTCTGTCATAATTATGGTTGCGATCTACATCTGCTGTCTGCAAAAGATTAATAGGCAATCTTAAATAACTATTTAGGCACTCACTAATTAAAATAATTGTTGGATGATTAAGATCATATAATTGTTAGCAATTACGTTATTGGATTTTAATATAGGGTATGTGCGAGCGCGAATCCAAATCTTTAGACAAGGAGTAATATGATGTTTTACATTTTAAAGCTGGGTTAGACTAGGAGGAAAATGTTCTGTTTAATGGATATTCGCTATTCATCCTTTCCTTTCATTTGGCACAATGACAGAATAAGCTGCATTATTTTTCCCAAGTATATATTAGTCACTCAAAAATGTAGAAAATAATGCTTAAGGCTTTTAGAAAATGACTAGAAGGGGACACAGTAGGAGAATCTGAAGTGACAGAAAAATTGGTTGTTTTTTTGGTCATTACATGCACATTTGGCTGTATAATATGCCGGCGTGAATTTTAATGTGTTCTCGCGAATATTATCAAGTCTAGTACCATTGCTTCGACATATCATATTAAGTGTAATAAAACAATAGGGAGCAGCGGAAAGATGGAGTGTAACTTAACGGCCTTTTTGGACTTTGTTGCCTACGTTTACTCAATGTCAAAAGGAAAATGGATAAACTTTGAGCAAGGTTAGTTAACTTTAGAGAAAAACTATTGAAATTGTTGGGGTCGGCTGAAACCACCATAAGTATGGATTCAATTCATAGACAATGGCAATCTTTCAGGTTCTGCCAACCTGAAATGCTCAGCATCTGTCTCCATTTCTTATGATAGTCATTAGAGTTGTGCAATTCATTTCATGACCCGGTTTTCAGTCCGATCAGTGTTTTGGAAGCCTCTTGAATATGGGAGGGCAGATTTTTTTTTTTTTTTGCTCTGGGGGGTCACAAAAGATCTGCTTTCTATTGGCCCATTATGGAGAGGGGTTTCCTAGCTCCTTCTCCCCTTATTTTGGGCATTTAAGTTGTTTGTTTATACTCTAGAGGAGTGGTGCTCAGCTGCAGGCAGGCACACGATTTAAGGTGTTTTTTTTTGTTTAAAGCTATTTTCTACTCTAGAGGAGACATGCTCGGCAGGAGTGAATACTTTCTCAGTCTCAACAACACCAGCACACCAACCACACAGCTTTCCAAGAGGCATTTTAAGGAGGCCCAGGGAAGAAATAGCTATGACTGTAGCTCAGTAGAGCAATGGTTCTCAACCTGTGGGTCCCCAGGTGTTTTGGCCTACAACTCCCAGAAACCCCAGCTAACTTACCAGTTTGTTTGGATTTCTGGGAGTTGAAGGCCAAAATATCTGGGGACCCACAGGTTGAGAACCACTGCATAGAGCTATCCTCCCTGGACTACCTTAAAAATCCCCTGTTTTCAGTGCCCGCAACCCCCTTTCTGCTTGTTGGTTTTGTTTCCTTAAAGCTGTTTCTACTTTGTACTCTAGAGGAGAGGTAGGCTTCTCTTTTGGTTTGCTGGGATTACTACTACTACTAATTTTTAGAAACATTTTCTGAAGGAGAGGAAGGGAAGGAGAAAAAGATGACAAAAGGGTGACTCTCCATCTCCAAGACCACAAACACATGTGCGTGCAACTCAAGTCCCCAACTCCCAGTCATTCCCGCTAATTAAAAAGAATAAGGAAAATCAAAAAGATTCAACTGTGATTCAACTAGAAAAGATAGTAAATGGTTTAAATAAAATAAAAATAGACAAATATAAGGAATTGGAACTGAAAATAATCATGAAATGGTACAGAACACCAATTCAGCTGGCACACATCATTCAGGGATTAAATCCAAAACATTGGCATTGTGGGAGTAGGGAGGCATGGTACCCACATCTATGGTGGGAATGTGAAGAGATAAAAAAAATGGAACCAAATTCTAACCCAGGTTGAATTACATACTAAAACCAAATTTGATATAAATATGCAAATTCTGTTAATAGGGATATATGGAGATAGAAGCATTAAGGATCAAGATCAAGAATTAATGATGTTAATGTTTAGAGCCACACACGCAGTATTAGAATGGGGGGTGGAAGGATAAAAACAAATGGACACTTGAAAAATGGTATGAATATATGTGGGATCAAATACAACTGGATATTATGGACATTGTAAGAAGCCAAAAAACATGGTCAAACAGAAGAAAATTAAAGAAATATGGACTCCATTTAGCAGATGGCTACAGATTGTTTGGTAACTATGATTATCTATATATATAAAAGAGTGATGGCATCAGGGCAGCGGACAAAACAACAAAACTACAGGCCCCCCAACCTCGAAATTTGACAACACAACCCATCATCCACGCCTCTAGATTGATACAACAAAAAGAAAAGAAAAATAAAGTCCTAATTAGAGGGAGAGCAATAATTGTTTTTATCCAATTGCTGCCAGTTACAAGGCTAAGTTCCACCCACTTGGTCTCCTAGCAACCCACTCAGCCCAGGGGACAGGCACAAGAGTTTGGAGAGACCCCTAAGGGCCATCCAGCCCAACCCTTTCTACTATGCAGCAGGACACAATCCAAGCATTCACAACACATGGACAACGTATAAATACTATACAATACTATACAGGGACATAGACCCCCTCTACCCTCACCACTTTCACAGTACACAAACAACCAAATGCATACTAAACATAAGGACAACCATACAACAGACATTCAATACCACCACTACCTCAACAAGTTCTCACCAACACCACCAGACAACGCCACAGCAATGCGTGGCCGGGCATAGCTAGTGTATTATAAAATAATAGTGATCAATAAAAATTCCCTTTGAGGAAAAAACAACAACAACAACCCAACCTTCAAGTCATCAGTTTTGCCGGCACGGAGGAAACGAATTCCATGCACAACCCTACTAGTCATGACTGCTGGAGTTTGCTTCAAATGACATCTCAATATTCCCATTTCCTCACGGAAAAGTCTAAAAACCTACAAAACATATATATTGAAATAGAATTAAATATTGCAGTTATTAAAACAATTAGCAGAACTCTGGTCAAAGAGGGTTCCATCCGCGGAAGGGGATTGTGCCTAACCTTAAGAGATGGCACATCTCTAAAATAAGATGGCATTACTCATAAAGTACATTTTCGATAAAGATATGGCTGTATCCGGGATGTGAGCATAATTGCTGGGACAGAGGAACACTCACGCTTAATGTGCCATAAATCCTTGACAAAAGTTTCATTACAATACTTACATTTTAAGGGAAGTTCTGGTCTGAATATCAAAAGGACAACACTGTTGTAGATGTTCCAAGCGTCCGTACCAATTTCTAATGCGGAAGTCCTATTGGTGATTATTACAAACCCAACTGAATAAACCTCGGTGGCTAAATCCTCGAGAGCTGAAGTGAGATGATAAATGCTTGTTAGATTAATAACTCCACAGCAGAGATTAATGTTTCTCTGATGGAGAGCAGAAGGCCATGGTGGCTTTTAATGATAGGGGTGGCTAATAATATGTTATAAATATCCCAGGTCAAACACAGTCAGGATTGCTTAATTTTGAAGATAAATTTGGCCTTTATGGCTGCAAAACCCAAGTTATAATTACAAAATTATTAGAGCTCCAATTCTGTGGATTAGAAAGATCCTATCAAGGTGAGGGACAAGAAGCTATGTCGCTGGAAGATTCAGGAGGAAACTGCAATTAAATACATTACTTTTTTATGAAGTTAAGTCTAAGAAACATTTCACAAAGTTTTGCTTATGAACTGAAATGGAGCTTGGAAAAGTTTTTTTAACTACAGCCAACTGGGATCCAATTGCCATATTAATTTGTTGTAATTGGAATCATAGAATCATAGAAAGGAAGGAAGGAAAGAAGGAAGGAAGGAAGGAATAATCTATCTTGGAAGCCTGTAGGAACACCAGAAGGAGAGTTTTCTTTACTTTTGGTGCCTCTTTCTTGGCTTTTTTGAAATCCATGTTGCCTTTGAGGCTCCCAGTGTTGATGGCTTCCCACTCACCACATAGCACTGGCTATCCATGAACAATTGGCCACCTCTACGTTAAAACGGGGAATAAAATTTCCAATGCTAGGCATCCTATTAGTGACATATTCTGGAGGAATGCCAGCACACATCTTGTTTGGTTCACATCAAGAGGGATTGTCTATCTCCCCAAGGATTTCCCCACCTCTCATACCTCCAAATAATAATAATAATCAGAAACTCCTCAAAGCACAGCAGACAAAAAACCAGTACAAGAAAACCGCACCACAAACTAGAGCTGACAGCTGGCACAACAAAACATTGCATGGAAAGTTCATTGGCAAAATTGAAGGAAAAGCTGACAAGGATCTGGCTCTGGCTCATGAATGGGACCCTGAAGAAGGAGACAGAAGGCCTGATCCTTGCAGCCCAGGAGCAAGCCATCAGAACAAAGGCAATTCAGGCCAAGATCGAAAAATCAGCTGATGACCCAAAATGCAGACTGTGCAAGGAAGCTGACGAAACCATGGATCATATCCTCAGCTGCTGTAAGAAAATCGCACAGACAGACTACAAACAGAGGCACAAGTATATAGCCCAAACGATTCATTGGAACTTATACCTCACACAGCCCTAGACACTTAGGAAGTGTTCGACTTGTGATTTTGTGATACGAAATCCAGCATATCTATCTTGTTTGCTGTGTTAGACTATGTCGTTGTGTCAATAATAATAATAATAATAATAATAATAATAATAATAACTACTTAATATTTGTATCCCATCTCCATCTACCCGAAGGGACTCAGGGTGGCTCACATGGGGACGAGCCTAGTAGGAATGTTTCCTATTCCGAACAAGCTTTAGGATTTTACCAAACATCTTCAAGTCCAAAGTTTGACAGACTAGACCTCTCTCTTAATGTTCCTGTGTCTCCAGTTGAAACATATTGATCAGATTTCTCTGAGTAAAAATAAAAAAGAAACAGTCCATCAGTTCAAAGGCTTAAGAAAGAACGAAGCCATCCTTTCATTGCGTTTTTGCAGTCTTGTCCATCAGGAACCTGTCAGCAACTTTTGCAACTTCATGTGGAAGTAACTATAATAGATGCTCAGCAAGAAAAGCAAATGGAAATTCATAAAGATTAAAATTTCATCTGGAGGAACGTATCGTTTGCTTGAGGTGGTCAACATTTTGCATACACTTGGTGATTGCAATCTTCTTTTATTGTTCCCTCATCACCAGAATTTCAAAACCAAGACAACTATGCCGCAAGTATTTCTTCAATTGTGTAATCATTTAAGAGCTGATTATGGAAGAAAAAGGCATTGTGAGTTTTAAAATTACACAGTACAAAGAACTTTTAAAATTCTGTTTGTTACTTTTTGGAACCATGTGCCTTTGAGCTTTTTACATTTCTCATAATTTATCCCAATCTATCTATATATATATAAAAGGATAATGAAATTTTGGCCTAGGACAAAACAACAAAACTACACATCCCAGAAACACTAAACTTGGCATCATAACCCCTCATCCATGCCTCTATGTTCATACAACAAAAAGCTCCAGCTACTCCAGAAAATGGCCAGGCTTTGAGACTGCAAGGCTATTCACTGCTATTCCACCTGGCCAACAAAGGATTCCCATAAGCCACGGCAACGTGTGGCCGGGCATAGCTAGTATATATATAAAATGTAATGTACGTTTGTAGGACTGGGTAAACAATAAAACCATTGAACCAAATCACACCAAATTTGGCTGCAAAAGACATAGTCATCCAATCTATGTCTTTCAATAAAAAAACCTAGAGAAATAAAGTCCGAATTACAGAGGACGAGGAAGAGCCATTCTCCCCCTGGCTGACAGTCAGAAGGGTAGGCCCCACCCCTTTAGGTCCCACCCCCTTTGTGTCATAGCAACCCCCTCAGTCACAATGGTGCCCGGGGATAGGCAGGGTTCACTCTGAACAACACTCTGAAAATGGGAATTCCAGACATGAAACAATCAGGGCCAGCTAACACCTCCCAACAAAAGATTCCCCCAGGGAGGAAGCAGTCAGGCTTTGAAGCTGAAAGGCCATTTCATGCTAATCATTCTGACTAATTGCAGCATTCATACTTGCCTCCAACAGACAAAAAAAAAGGAACAACGAGAAATATTGTATATTCACAAGCTTTAGAAAATAACATATACTAACTACCACCAATTCCTCAATACTTTATTTCCCATACCACCACACTTCGCCACAGCAACGCGTGGCCGGGCACAGCTAGTTGAGATACAAAAATAGGCTTTTCTTGTGGGTCTCCCTTCAGTATTCATTGTCGCAGTTTCCCATGTTCTGGTGGTGACACCCAGATGAGATATTTGCAATGTATATGGTAGTGTTTTTATATACTGTTTGGAACATCAAGTGATTCAGACAATGCAGACGTGCTATTAAGCTGAGCTGAGCCGAAATGTCACGGAAGACACATTTGCTGTAACATTTATGAGATGCTATCCCCACACACATCAGTGATCAAAGACCACACGTCAGAATTTTCTCTGAATGTTCTCCATCATTTTCGGAGTTGTCCACCCCTCCCTTGTCCACACAATCTCCCAGAAAATCTGGAGCACTGCAGGGGATAGGAAAACGTGGGCCGTCTGACAACCGTAGGAAACAAGCTGTGCTTCTGCCATTTTTAATAGTGAATCTTGCACCTGGGAAATAAATTTCTGTCGGATAGATTTCCTCATACACAGTATTTATTTCAACGAGATTAAAACCAAAGTGTCAGCCTTCTTCCATCCCCAAATTTGCTCCAGACAGTGTTTAATTCAAGGTTTCGGCACAGCTTTCTCCAAGATTAAGAGTTAGATGTGGTTGCATTTCTACAGTTGAATAGAAATATTGGTACATCCTACAGGAAGGCATGTAGAGCATAATACATGTCAGCAACGTGATGCATAGCCCAGACAGATGTCAACCCTGGGGATGTTGCTATCATGAATAACTGGCCAAAGGAGAGAGAAGGGAAAATAACAAGGTTATGGAGATCTCATTCTGCTTTCACTGGTCACAATGGATCCAACTGTTGCACCCCAGACCTAGAAACCCCGTATGACCACAGTCCAGAGTATAAGCAAACATTTTATTGGGTTGTTGTATGTTTTCCGGGCTGTATGGCCATGTTCCAGAAGTATTCTCTTCTGAAGTTTCGCCTACATCTATGGCAGGCATCTTCAGAGGTTGTTCTGTCAGGGTTTTTTTTTAAATCACATCCGCAACACTCTGATTTATTGGTGAGACAGGTCCTCTCACCTTCTCCTCTCCAGTCAGACCACTTAAGCATCCAGCAAAAGCAGCACAGACAAATGACACCTCAGTTGTAATTCTGCTGATCCCAGCGGTTCTAAGGCTTTATTTATTTACAAGTATATACAGCAACAATAACAAACACCATCACTCTCTGGGCTCATGCTTCCCCACAAGGGTAAAGCACGTCCTCTCTCTTCGCTGTCAGCTATCACTACACACTGTCCATGATGAATGTTCCGTCCAAGCTGCTGAAACTGGAAGACTTGACCTATTGGCCCTGCAAGTAGTCAATCAGGGCTGATTGGTAATTAACTCGTGTGCTGCTGGAAAGCTTGCCGGAACACAGATGCACAATCCAACAGCAACACTTGATCTAACATTTCACACCAACAACATACACCAACAGTTTCGCCATAGATGTGGGCGAAATGTCAGGAGAGAATACTTCTGGAACGTGGCCATACAGCCCGAAAAACATACAACAACGTGTTATCCCGTCCATGAAAGCCTTCAACAACACATTAAACATTTTATTATGAAAGCACATAAAAATATTGGAAAGATCAGGAATAAGGATAGAAGATGTATAATCCAGGAAAAGGTCAGCAATAGGTAATAGCTAGGTAATACAAATGTTTCATTCAAATTCCAAGATCATATAATCCAGGAATAGCCAGAAAGTCACCTATAGAGCATAAATCCACAAGCAAAGATATATGTAGAAAAACTTGAGAAAGAATACAAAGCAAGAACATAGAAAGCTTCCAGAATACTTGAATGCAAAACCATTGAAACAAGAATCAGAGAAATCAGGCCTAGCTTCTCTCTCGAATGCTACGTTGCCTGAACTCTTAAGTAAACAACTTGTCAATTAATAGACACCCATTAAGTTATTTTGTTTCCCGTGAATTCTCTCCTCAACTTTCCCACTTAGGCGCTCTGTGAGGAGCTGCCTATTTTCTGTTCTAATCTGTAAACAAAGACTTTTGCTCCATATCTTCCATATCACTTGACTCTTTGCCTGACTCCGTATCTAATGTTGCAGTTTCTGACTTCTCTAACTGACCTTGAAGTCCTGCGCTTTCTGAGTCAAGTTCTTCCCAAAGAGAACTATCATTTCTCTGACTCGAATCTGTCTCACTTTGTGCCCCAGGGAATGTCACAGGAAATCGCACAATTCTTTCTAGACCATCAGTGAACCCATCAGACTCAGACTGTTCTATAACAGCAGCCTATTGTCACTCCTCTCCACCCAGCCAGTAAATGGCCATCGGGTTGACACTTCCTTTATTATTTGTTTACTTATTTGATATCTTTATTCCAAAGTAGGGTCCTTGGCCATGCCCTTAGCTCCTATCACAATGAGTACAGTGTCCGAAAATGATAAACATGCATAACTCTGAGTTACTTGCCCAAATGTCACCAACAGGATTCCAGCCATTGGGTAGACAGATATTCTCTGTCTCTATGGGAGAATTATCTCTATGGGATAATTCAGAACTACCATTATATCTTAGGAAGCAAACTAGAATTAGAATATAAATGCTCATTTTTCTCTTCCTAAGACTGAAATATGACATGATGGCCTATAATTATATTTATCCTATTTCATGCTCAAATTTCCATTCTTTCATCACTTTTATTCCACAATATTTCATACTGGTGCTCATGGACTGAAATAAAGATTGGACATTGATTGATTGATTGATTGATTGATTGATTGATTGATTGATGGGATGGCCATTTTTAAAAATCTAAAGATGGAATTTTGTATATAGATTTAAATAGAGATTGGAAATCTCTCGAGAGTGCTTGAGTTGTGTATTTCTGTGCATTTGAGTTGTGTATTTTTGCACGGTGGAGGTTGGGTTAGATGACCCCTCATGATCCTTTCCAACTGTATGATTATAACATTCTATGAGTCCATAAAGATTGATGTTTTTCACCAGTGTTAAGGAACAAGTATTGGAGCTTTAAAGTTTTAACTCCATAACTTGAGAATAACACATTAAGTCTAATATATTGGCAAAAATTCAGTTGCTAATCTCAATGGGTAGACCCATTGCAAAATGTTGTACTTGGTCAATCAATACTTAGGCAAGTTTATTTCTTTCAATGAGCTTGTTATAGTCTAATATTGAGTTCAGACTACTATAGTAATTCTTTTTAATAACAAAGGAAACCAACTTGGATAGCAATTTTCGACCACCAAAAGACTGGAAGCTATTTCCACCATTGATTATTTATTACACGAAACTTTAAAATGGAAGTCCATATGCCATTTTCTTAAAGCACCAAAGTTTTTTGAAAACTAATTTGTGCAGCTTCAAAGAGAATTATAGTTGGTTGCTCAATATGTGTTTATTGGCAGCTTGGGCAAAAACTGTTGGCATGGAATGAGGAAAATTGAACAAATCACTGTCTCTAAGAACCTCTAAATCTCACAGGAGAGCATCTATTCAGACTGCTGGGACTTGAGCCATTTCTGCACGGAACAAAATTCCCAGAACTACTGAAGACAAAACAACATTTAGGCCGTGATGTCATACACACTTATTTGGCAGTAAGTACCATTGACAACCGTGCAATTTGTTTTTGATTGCTTTCTTAAGTATCCTGATTCCACCTGTTGATATTTTCATAGCAAACATATTTTATGTGTGTTGTTGTTGTTGTTGACAAAAGTGTCTTTTTTTTTTTACACACTCTCCAAACGCACATTCCTTTTTCACACACTTTTTGATCAAAATTCCTGGCAAGGACTTCACCTTTTTTGGATTTCACACATACAGCTTTAAAATCATTGGGCACATTCTTGACATGGTAATAAATACTAGGCTTGTGCGATCCGGGTAAACCGCAATGCGTTTCATGTCCCGGCTTTTGGTGGGGACCCTGATCCATTTTTGGGAGCCTTCCCATTTCCAAGTAAGGAAGAGTGATGACCTTCAAGGATGAGGGTTTTATTTTTGTTTGCTGGATGTATAGTCCACCAAAAACCTTGGGGGTGGGGGAAGTTGCTAATGCAACCCCTAACCTCTGATACCACTCTTTCTGGGATTGTTTGTCCTTATATCCTTCATTAAGACTGTTGCGCCCCAAGGCTGTGAGAGCACTCTGAAAACCACACTAGAGCCAGAATCATAAGCAAAGCAGTTTATTGAAGGATATATATGTATATGCAAGCAAATAGTGTAAAAAGTCAGTAGAGTGAATAGTCCGTAATATAGAGCCTTCAACTGTTCAATAGTTAGTTCAACAAAGTCTTTCAAAGTTGTAATCCACAAAAAAGAACTCGATAGTTCCATCAAGAAGTCAAAGTCAGTAAACAGCCAGAGGTTGCAGGGATCAGGAACAAGGCACGGTAAATCCACCAACTGTAATCCGCATGGAAAGCATCCACTAAGGAGTAGTGGAAACGAGGTTAACAAGGCAAGGTATACTCAAGAGTCACAAGGCATGAACTCCACCTGGAGTTCCTGGAACTGGCACGGAAATGAAGCAAGGAGAAAGAGACTGGAACGGAGATTCTTCTCCCAAGGATGGCAATGTTGACACCACAACGAGAACAGGGAACGAGACACCTTTAAGGAGTTCTCAAGGCCACAAGGCAGTGAGAGTCAGGACACTTACAACCACATGGGAAAGTTACTCATTAGTGCGCTTGAGAGCCAAGCACCAGCTTCGTCTCACACCGACCCTTCGACTCGTATCCTCTGCAAAAGATTCCCTCCAATCAAAAGCCACATCCTCCTCTGCAACAACAACATCTGGCGAATCCAACCTTGACTGAACATCGGAATGTTCCCCAATTAGCGGTTCTTCTGGAAGCACAAGTTCGGGCACCTACAAAGCCATTGGGCTTTGATCCAAGTCCTGGAGAGGCCCAAAATCAGAATCTTCAAAGAGTATCTCAAGTTTGCTAGAAATGATACAAACTAATAATAATAATAATAATAATAATAATAATAATAATAATAATAATAATAATAGCAATACATTTTTACCAGGGATGCCTTTCATAATGTGTTTAAGTCATATGTTACCATTTGTGGGGGGGAAATATGAAAAAGTATGCCCAAGCTTTCAAGCTAATGACAACTTTGGACTTTCCACTTTTAGAATTTTAAGAATTCTTTATGTGTAAACTTATATAGAACAAAGAAAGACTCATGAGACAGACAACAACATTTAGGAAAGCTTGCGGTTATGTGCCTTCAAGTCAAATCCAATTCATGGTGACAGGGTTTGCTTGGCAAGATTTATTCAAAAGAAACGTCTGCCTTGGGTTATTTTTTATAGTGTATTCAACTTTTTAAAACTAGTGTTTATTAAAAAATATTTGATCTTGTTTTATGTAATTCTAATTGTTTTAAATGTTACTGTGAATATGATTAAGTTATTTTTTTGAGGCACTTAGGTGAAAGGTGGCATGCAGATGCAATAATAAATGGATAAACAAGGCTGAGAAAATGTAAACAGCTATGTGTGTCTCAGTAAAACTATAAATGTAATAGTAACAGTTCCGAAGTCAGAAAACTCATATAAATCAGGCAAAATTCAATCTGTTGTGGGTAAAAGGAGGGTGGATAATTTCCCAAATCACACTTTGAAGGTAAGCATATGCAGGATTTTCTTGTCCTTGCCAGTAATATGCCTTATGCAATCACATCTTTACAAATTAAAGAGGAGATATATATATGTATAGTCTACTACAGCCTAGGAAAGTAATTTTTTGGATAAGAACTTTTTTGAAATATGAGGGTTGAATGAAAAGTAATGCCTCCACCTTCATTACTTGGGTTTGGAATGGAATATTTTCATAAATCAAACGCAGAAATAATCCTTAAAATGTGCTCTTTAACTACCACTATTCACTTTTCCACATCATCACCAGACAATTGGATACATTTCTGCCAACGATGAACAAGTTTTCTGAAGCCGCCACGGAAGAAGTCGACACTCTGTTTCCGCAACCGGTGTCTCACAGGACCCATCGTGCACAGATCTTCCGATATCCAAGCAAAGCAATAAGGTGACCCACACGTTCTTGTGAAATGCCGATGATGCTTGAAATTTCTCTCTGAGTGATACGACAATCATCCTGAATCAATCTGTCAACCTTTTGCTTGTGAAACTCGGTGGTTGCTGTCACAGGGAGTCTAACTCGTTTGTCACACAAGTCAGATGTTCCCACCTCAACATCTTTAAACTTACTCGTCCAACGACACACAGTAATGTTGAAGTGGGAATGATTGTATATAGAGTTGTTTAAATGTAATTGAGTTATAGTGTTGCAATGTGAGCTGGAGATTGCACCATGCTGTCTGCTGTCCACTATGCGAGTCTGTAAAGAGTTAACTGTGTATTGCATCAGACAGCAGGGGTGGTTATAAATAGCTTGCTGTGTTATCTGTTCTTCCCTCTGCTCTCTGCTCTCTGCCTATTTGCACTCTGTATGTATATGTTGTCTTGAGAGTTTTCCGTTTGTCAGTAAATCTTTTGTAGAAAGCCAAACAGGCTTCAGCCTATTTATTGGTGCCAGTGGTTCTTCGTTGATCTTCCGCTGCATGTGTGTTTATCCAAACCGCGCGCTCTGACAACTCACACTTTCTGCTGTCAAGAATTCAATGACTGCATGTTGCTTAAGTTGCATTGACCAACCGTCTGCACAGGGTTCCATACTTCGCACTTTAACAACACAACCGTTCAGTGCTAAGGCTTCCTGTCAAATGGAACTAACTGTCGAGGAGAGTCTCCTGAACAAGCCAGTACCTGCCGCATACCAGGAATGCCATCTGTTGAGGAGTTACGAATGTGGAGGCATTACTTTTCATTCAACCCTCGTACAACTATTTTTGGCTTAGGTCACGCTAATGAGGAGATTTCAGGGGGCGTAGTCTGCTGAGATAGCTTTCCCAAGCTCTGACTTTCCAAACATATCATTGCCAGCTATCCTATTTATATTTAAACTACACACTCCTCCAGCTCCAGGTAAACATTATACACATGCAATGATTGCTAAACAGGTAAAAAACAAACCATTAGCCACTAAGTATTTGACAAGCTGATCCTGTATCGAGTGTCAGGAAGGCAGGAAGTCCCTGCCCAGAAAAAAAAGCTAAAAGAAGGCAAAGCTGATTTAAACAGCTCTGTAATGTCTGCATGCTGTTGTGTGTTGTTCTGCAGACACTACTATGCCAGAAAATGTGTTTTCCAGAGCAGACATGACATATTGACAGGGGACCTTGAAGTCAGGAGCCTTGGGTGCCAACCGTGGAATTTCCCGTTTACGATACTGATAATCTAATATTTCAGCAGCGCACAGAATCCCAAAATTGAATCTAACGCTCCCATCAGCTGGCACATAGGCTATGCTAATATAATTATCTGAAAGCGTGGTATCTAAGTAATGGGGCAGGTGGGAGAAATATAGATGACAGTGCCAGCAAATCCGGAGCACGTACTCTACAATAGCCTTTGAATGCTGTCTTTTCAATTAAGGGAGTTATTTTTGTATCTATCACATCATTAAAGTTCAATTATAGTTTAATAGATATTGTGCCAACATAGAATTATACAAATTGTCTCCTTGATATATTGTGGAATATTTGTAAGTTAATAGCCACGAAATGATGGAATTGTTTCATTCCTCATTTGGAGGGCAATTAATCCCCACACACCCACGATTGCTTAGAAGAAGCCGGTCTCAAGAAACAATGTGTCCCACTGAACATCTGTGTGCCGCATGGGACGAAAGATCTGAGTTTATCAACAGCAATTCAACAATATTGATTCAGTGGGTTATCTATTGATAAGAGCAATGATCCATTACAACTATTTGCACAATGTTGCAGATTTCTACTCTAATGTCCACCCTGGCCTTCAACCCACATTTTAAAGGAACTGTTGTAGATCAGCCATCATGGCCTGTATTCCATCAAGAAATGGAGTTGGAAACAGATGAGGCTGAGGATTTTGCAGACAATTCTGCTTCAAGCCAAGGCCCCATGATCTTGCAAATGCCTGATATGGTGATTTCAGAAGAACCACTAATTGGCAAACATTCCGAAGTCTCTTCATCATTACCCACACCAGATGGTGTTGACCTGGGTAAAGATGAGATATTTAATTGGAAGGATTAAAAGCCTTGTGACTTGAAGGTTGGGTTGCTGACCTGAAGGCTGCCAGATTCGAATCCCATCTGGGGAGAGCGCGGATGAGCTCCCTCCATCAGCTCCAGCTCCATGCGGGGACATGAGAGAAGCCTCCCACAAGGTTGGTAAAACATCAAAACAGCTAGGCGTCCCTTGGGCAACGTCCTTGCAGACGGCCAATTCTCTCACTCCAGAAGCAACTCCAGTTGCTCCTGACACGAAAAAAAAATCGGAAGGAATTTGTTACTAGAGATAGAAGCAAGAAAGAGGGAGTGAGAAGGTCTCGAAGATTAGCTCACAAGTCAGATGGGTAACTTTTCCCAAGGGAAGTTTTTGGGGGTCCTGTACTCCTGAATTTTACAGGCTTGGGATTCCTTAAAAGTGCCCCTCACTGTATTCTTGTTGCGGTATCAACTTTGCCTTTCCTCGGAAGAGGTTCCGGTTTCCAGCTCCTTGCCTTGTCTTCTGAATCTGTGCCGAGTTTTCAGTTCCAGGAGAGCAGCACCGAGCCACGACTTTCGAGTAGACCTTGCCTTGTTACCGCGAATTCTTTGTTCCTGAATCAAGATTAACTTCACTTTTATTATTGTATTGAGCCATTTCTCCATACTAGGTATATCTTCTGATTTCCATAATAATGGACATGATGAATATGGACATATTAACACAAAAATTAGCACAGGATAGACCACCAGACAACAAAACAGATTGGAAACCTATGATCCAATACTTGCAAAAAGAGAAAATTAACTTTTGTATAAAGTTGGATTAAGAATTATTCCATGGGATAATAATATAAAGCAAAGGTAGTTAAATAGGTGTAACTACAAAACTAAAAGACAGGAAAAACAAAACAAAAGGACCACATCCAGAGCTCTGGAAGTAACAAGGACATTAAAGCAACTGTATACGTGTAAATCATAAGTTGTAGTTGTTGGTATTTCTTTCTTTCTTTTTTTTGATGTTTTAATATTGTCAGTCACCTTTTATGTCAATGTCACTCTTTATGTTGATGTTACTTAACCTGTCTCTCCCCCCCTAAAATACCCTGACCTCATGTATGTATTTTATTATATGGAGAAAATGAGAATTCTTATTGTAACAAGAAATGTGCAAGTTGCTTATAAACCTCATAATAAAAACTATATATATATATATATATATATATATATATATATATATATATATATATATACACACACACACACACACACACACACACACACACACAGACTTCGCTTTGATTACCTTGCTTCTTTGACTTTGCTACAGGACTTTTCAAGTGGATTTGCAGTGCTTTGTCTCCGCTATTGCTTCATGGACAAACTTTGATTTCTAAAGAAAGCTATTGAGCTTCACTTGTGGATTACAAATTGGACATTGATAAACTCTTTCTGGGTTGCTATTGACTATATATTGACTATTTCTTACTCTGACTTTCCACCTTAAATGTGCATAGATATATATATTCTGCTTCAATAAACAGCTTGTGTGTTATATTGGCTCCAGTCTGGTTTTCAGGTGCTCGCACTGCCTTGGGGTGCAACAGGAACTGATCAAGATGCTGAATCTGTTCTTTGGATTTAGTTCAGTCCCTTTAAAGTTCAATCTAATGTTTAAACCTGAAGCACGTGTATCATTCCACTGACACTGGTATCACCAGTAACCATTTGAGTCTACACCACCAGCCATGTAGCTCAGTGGAGCTATCTTCCTTGGACTACCTTAAAAATCCCCTCTCTTTCCTGCAAGGCTGCAATCTCCTTTTTGCTTGGGGTTTTGCTTCTTTAATTTATTTATTTACAGTATTTATATTCCGCCCTTCTTTCCCACCGCGAAGGAGACTCAGGGTGGATTACAATGTACATATACATGGCAAACATTCAATGCCATTATGAGACATACCACATATACAGACAGACAATAGAGGCAATTTAACATTGTCCAGCTTCTGGCTTTGTGAGGGCATGCTCGATTCAGACTCGGAGCAGGCACACGGGGAGCGAAGGCATTAGAGTCAGTTTGTTGCCAGCAAGAGCTGGCTGCACCTGCTTCTGCTTTATAGCCCTGAGTCCCCTCACAGCTGCTAGGGCGGTTCCTAATTACTCAGCTGCATTTCTAGCAACTATTCTAGCTGAACGACGTCTCTGCTCTGTTTCCTTTCACCTTTCCTGAAAAGTGGGTACTTGCAAAATCTCCTCCTCAGATTCCAACTCACCCTCAGATTCATGAACACTTTCCTGCTCCCCTTCCTCTTCTGAAGAAGAGGAATCCCTAACACATATAGACACTCACAAAGCCAATTTAACATTGTCCAGCTTCCGGCTTCATGAGGGTATGTTCGATTATGGCCACAGGGGGAGCTGCTGCTTCATAGACCTCTTGTGACACTGAGTCCTTGATGGAGTACTTCCTCATTCTTCCACGTGCTGCTGGAAGATTTAAATTAGCCTCCCTGCATAAAGCGGTACCTAAATTTCCTACTTGAAAGATGCAACTGTCTTTCAAGCTGCTTAGGTCAACAGCAAGCAAGACTATTAATGGTCAGAAGCTCACTCTTGAACTCATGAACTCTCGGTCAGTAGTGATTTATTGCAGCTGGCTACTAACCACCTGTGCCACAGCCCGGCACGTCTATTCAATAGGACTCTGGATCTGACCCTGGAGCAAGAATGCTGTGGCTACAATTGAAAAGTCTAAATTCTCATCATCCATAACAATTTTCAGCATCTTGCATAAGACAGCAAAGTGTTACTTCGATATGAAGTTATCGTCTGTTTGATATTTGTAGTGCTCAGTTCCATTTATGTTCCGTGCAATTGTGCGGCTATTTGCTATCCTGTATTACATTCCCCATAAGATGGAAATAGGTTATTGACTTCCAAGTTTCATAGAGTCTTACAGGCTTTTGCAAAATGGTATTGATCCATCTTTATGTTCGGAAGGTCATCATAAAGTTTACTGAGAAAACAATACTAGGCATCGCTGTTGTGTATTTAACTGCTCAAATGCAGGGGAGGGGCCGTTTCAACCTAAACTTCTGTTGTTGTCATCAAGTTTGTGAGGACATTTTTATTTGGGCTCTTGCAAAGCATAGGAACTGAAAAACAGATCTATACCTGGGTAAGAGTATGCAAAGGGATGTTGGACACTTTAGATCAGGGCCCCCCAAACTAAGGCCCGGGGGCCGGATGCGGCCCTCCAAGGTCATTGACCTGGCCTCTGTCCTAAACTTTAGACCTAGGGTTGACCTAAGTCTACCTGGTCTTTGGAGGTCTCTTTGCTTACCTATGGTCTTATAAGATCGTTCAGATGGTCTTTGAAGGTCTCTTTGCTTAGCTACGGCCTTATGAGACCATCTAGATGGCTTTTGGAGGTCACTTTCCTTACCTTTGGTTTAATGAGATTGTCTAGATGGCCTTTGAGGGTCCCTTTCCTTACCTATGGTCTTATGAGACCATCTAGATGATCTTTAGAGGTCCCTTTCCTTATCTATGGTCTTCTGATGGCCTGATGAGATCATCTAGATGGCTTTTGGAGGTCACTTTCCTTACCTATGGTCTTATGAAACCATCTAGATCGTCTTTGAGGGTCCCTTTCCTTACCTATGGTCTTATGATGGCCTTATGAGATTATGTAGATGGCCTTTGAGGGTCCCTTTCCTTACCTATGGTCTTATGAAACCATCTAGATGGTCTTTGAGGGTCCCTTTCCTTATCTATGGTCTTCTGATGGCTTTATGAGATCATCTAGATGGCGTTTGAAGGTCCCTTTCCTTACCAATGGTCTTATGAGATCGTCTAGATCAGGGGTCCTCAAACTTTTGAAGCAGAGGGCCGGTCCACAATCCTTCAGACTGTTGTGGGGCCAAATTATCATTTAAAAAAATACAAATTCCTATGCATACGGCACATGTCTTATTTGTAGTGAAACAACAACAACAACAACAACAACAACAACAACAACAACGAAAGAACAATACAATATTTAAAAATGAAAACAATTTTAACCAGCATAAGCCTATCAGGATTTAAATGGAAAATGTTGGCCTGCTACTGGCCAATGAAATAGTCAAGTTAATTAGGATTGTTGTTGTTGTGTGATTTCAAGTCATTTCAGACTTTGGCCGAGCCTAAGTCTAAAATTTATTATTTATTTACTGCATTTATTTACTACATTTATATCCCACCCTTCTCACCCTGAAGGGGACTCAGAGCAGCTATATGTACATACAATATATTATATTATTAGCATAACACAATATTAGCACTATATAATTCTATATTGAACTATACCATTATACTATTATATATTATGTAATATATAACAAATAATTAATATTATTATATGGTATTATTATTAGTATTATATTGTATAACATAATATTATTATCAATATTATATGTATATACAATATATTATATTATTAAAACTAATACAAAAATATTATATTATAAAACTGAGGGCGGGGGCCAGGTAAATGACCTTGGAGGGCCGCATCTGGCCCCCGGGCCTTAGTTTGGGGACCCCTGGTCTAGATGGTTTTTGAAGGTCTTTTTGCTTAGCTATGGCCTTATGAGACCATCTAGATGGCTTTTGGAGGTCACTTTCCTTACCTATGGTCCTATGAGATCATCTAGATGGTTTTTGGGGGCCACTTTCCTTACCTATGGTCCTATGAGATCATCTAGATGGTTTTTGGGGGCCACTTTCCTTACCTATGGTCCTATGAGACCATCTAGATGGTTTTTGGGGGCCACTTTCCTTACCTATGGTCCTATGGGATCATCTAGATGGTTTTTGGGGGCCACTTTCCTTACCTATGGTCCTATGAGACCATCTAGATGGTTTTTGGGGGCCACTTTCCTTACCTATGGTCCTATGAGACCATCTAGATGGTTTTTGGGGGCCACTTTCCTTACTTATGGTCCTATGAGATCATCTAGATGGTTTTTGGGGGCCACTTTCCTTACCTATGGTCCTATGAGATCATCTAGATGGTTTTTGGGGGCCACTTTCCTTACCTATGGTCCTATGAGACCATCTAGAGGACCTTTGAGGATCCCTTTCCTTACCTATGGTTTTATGATATTGTCTAGATGGCTTTTGAGGGTCCCTTTCCTTACTGATGGTCTTATGAAATCATCTAGATGGTCTTTGGAGGTCCCTTTCCTTATCTATGGTCTTCTGATGGCCTGATGAGATCATCTAGATGGCTTTTGAGGGTCCCTTTCCTTACCAATGGTCTCTTTGTTTACCGATGGTCTTATGTTAGGGTTAGCCTGCAGGTTATATTGTTGCCTGTAGATTTTAGTCCATCAAAGATAAATGTTTAACAGAATCATAGGATCAGGACTCTATGAAACATTGATCTTTAATGGACTAAAATCTCCAGGCAGCAGTGTTAACATTATTTTACTTTTATTTTAAAGGAGAGGCTTTGTAGTTTCTTTGGAGGGGCATATTGTTGCCTGTAGATTTTAGTCCATCAAAGATAAATGTTTGATTGCATACAATAGACATTCAGAACAAAATACCTCCTTTGCATATACATTGGCACAGATCATGACAACATAAAACCCCGCTTGTCTTTTTCTCACGCACAGTAACAGGAAACTGACATTTGTTCCCCTTTCCCGCATGAATGCTGATAGAAAGGAAGATATTTTTCTGTGGCTCTTGAGAGACTTGTTGCATTTGCAGAATGAATTTGGCAGACGTTGCTTAAAGTGTCAGAGCCGCGCCGCTAAACTATGACAGGTGCTGCCTTGTTGCATGGACTTTCAAAATCAGAGGCATGCTTCTTGTTTTGATCCCTCAACAAGCCTTTGCATGCTTTGCTTTCAGAAGAGGAAACAAGTATGCTTTGTGCATAGAGATTTTGCAAATTTTTAGCGAAACAACATTGACCAAGGAGAATAATAGAATCATAGAATTGTGGCCCCCGGTGGCGCAGTGTGTTAAAGCACTGAGCTGCTCAACTTGTAGACCAAAAGGTCGCAGGTTCGAATCTGGGGAGCAGAATGAGCTCCTGCTGTTAGTCCCAGCTTCTGCCAACCTAGCAGTGCGAAAACATGCCAATGTGAGTAGATCAATAGGTACCGCTCCGGTGGGAAGATAACGGTGCTCCGTGCAGTCATGCCGGCCACATGACCTTGGAGGGGTCTATGGACAACGCAGGCTCTTCGGCTCAGAAATGGAGATGAGCACCAAACCACAAAGTCGGTCACGACTGGACTTAATGTCAGGGGAAACCTTTACCTTTACCTTTACTATTACATTTAATATTACTAATATTATTGCAGTATAGTGGTATAGTACAATATAGTGATATACAGTGGTAATATTGTGCTATGCTAATAATATAATATATTGTATATACATATGCCAAAAGGTCGCAGGTTCAAATCTGGAGAGTGGAGTGAGTGCCTGCTGTTAGCTCCAGCTTCTGCCAACCTAGAAGTTCGAAAACACACAAATGTGAGTAGATCAATAGGTACCGCTCTGGCGGGAAGGTAACAGCGCTCCATGCAGTCATGCCAGCCACATGACCTTGGAGGGGTCTATGGACAATGCTGGCTCTTCGGCTTAGTAATGGAGATGAGCACCAAACCACAAAGTCGGTCACGACTGGACTTAATGTCAGGGGAAAACATTTACCTTTACCTTTACTATTACATTTACTATTACTAATATTATTGCAGTATAGTGGTATAGTACAATATAGTGATATATAGTGGTAATATTGTGTTATGCTGATAATATAATATATTGTATATACATCTACTATTGAAAATAATATTATAATGTTATACAATATAATACTAATAATAATACTGTACAATATAATAATATAGGTAAAGGTAAAGGTTTCCCCTGATGTTAAGTCCAGTCATGTCTGACTCTGGGGGTTGGTGCTCATCTCCATTTCTAAGCCGAAGAGCCGGCATTGTCCGCAGACACCTCCAAGGTCATGTGGCCACTGGCATGACTGCATGGAGAGCCATTACCTTCCCACCAATAGGAGCGGTACCTATTGATCTACTCACATTGGCATGTTTTCGAACTGCTAGGTTGGCAGAAGCTGGAGCTAACAGCGGGTGCTCACTCCACTCCCGGGATTTGAACCTGCGACCTTTTGGTCTGCAAGTTCAACAGCTCAGTGCTTCAACACTCTTCGCCACCGCGGTTCCTATAGTAATATAATAATTGCATATTATATGTTACATGTAATATTACTAATAATAGTGCAGAATAGTGGCGAGGGCCCACAGTGGCGCAGTGTGTTAAAATGCTGAGCTGCTGAACTTGCAGACCAAAAGGTCGCAGGTTCGAATCCAGAATGAGCACCCGCTGTTAGCTCCAGCTTCTGCCAACCTAGCAGTGCGAAAACATGCCAATGTGAGTAGATCAATAGGCAAAGTTGACTTAGACCTCATCCACACTGCCTATAAAATACAGATTATCTGATTTGAAACAATTCCCCTAGAATGCAAGTACCCAGCCTTCCAAGCAGCAAGCCTATTCCTTTGTATTCCGGCTCACCAAACAAGGATTCCCATAAGAAGAAAACAGCCACCTGGCCAACAAAAAACATTCCCATAAGCCACCGCAACGCATGGCCGGGCACAGATAGTATAGTAATATATAGTGGTAATATGTGCTATGCTAATAATACAATATATTGATAATAATATTATAATGATATGCAATATAATACTAATAAAGATACTGTACAATATAATAAAATAACAATTGCATATTATATGTAATACTAGCTGTGCCCGGCCACGCATTGCTGTGGTGAAGTATGGTGGTATGGGAAATAAAGTATTGAGGGATTGGTGGTAGTTAAGATAAAGGGTAAAGGTTTTATCTTACATTAAGTCCATTATAAATGGGTTATATAGCTGTGTGGAAGGGCCTTGAATCTACACTGCCATATAATACAGTTAAAATCAGATAATCTGTATTTTATAGGCAGTGTGGAAGAGGCCTAAGTGAGGCCTAACTCTGCCTGTCCCCTGGGCTGAGTGGGTTGCAAGGAGACCAAGTGGGCGGAGCTTAGCCTTCTAACTGGCAGCAATTGGATAAAGACAATTATTCCCCTCCCTCTAATTAGGACTTAATTTTTCTTTTCTTTTTGTTGTAAGAACGTAGAGGCATGGATGAGGGGTTGTGCTGCCAAGTTTAGTGTTTCTGGAATGTATAGTTTTGTTGTTTTGTCCCAGGCCGAAATTTCATTACCCTTTTATATATGTATAAGATTACTAATAGTATTGCAGTATAGTGGTATTTTACAATATACTAATACATAATGCTAATATTGTGCTAGGACGATAATATAAGATATTGTATTTCCATATAACTAGTAAGCTGCTCTGGGAAAGGTGGGATATAAATGCTGCAAATAAATAAATAAATTATTGGGGCCAATCTAATGAATCAACACTGACGTATATGTAGATCAACCCCAAAACAGAACAACAGCTGAATGTGGCCTGCTTTTTTTTTCTTACCTTCCCTCCTCCCCATAGTAAATGGCCTTAGTGAAGAGGTTTGGTGCTTGGGAACAGCATGGAAACGGAGCAAAATATTTATTTATTTATTTATTTATTTATTTACAGTATTTATATTCCGCCCTTCTTTCTCACCCCGAAGGGGACTCAGGGTGGATTACAATGAACACATATATGGCAAACATTCAATGCCAACAGACAAACAACATTCAGTTTTAGACAGACACAGAGGCATTTTTAACATCTTTCCAGCTTCACGATTCCGGCCACAGGGGGAGCTGTTGCTTCACCGTCCATTGGTGGCTGTTCTTCCTCTTCTTTTCCTCGTGAGCAGTTTTATGGTGTTGTAGATTAGTTAAATTAGCCTCCCGCATAAAGCGTACCTAAATTTTCCCTACTTGACAGATGCAACTATCTTTCGGGTCTGCTAGGTCAACAGCAAGCCGGGGCTATTTTATTTTTTTATTTTTTATGGTCGGAGGCTTAACCCGACCCGGGCTTCGAACTCATGACCTCTCGGTCAGTAGTGATTTATAGCAGCTGGTTACTAGCCAGCTGCGCCACAGCCCGGCCCCTAAAATAGTAGTTGCGACCCTCTTTCCAAAATCAAAAAGGCTTTAATGGGAGATAAATTGATACGATTCATTTCCTGCACAAAAGGAGGGGGGGATGCAGGGAAAACTGTGCATTTTTGTCTATCAAAATTCCCTTAAAGCCTTTGCAAACTGCTAAGCGTTTTCACCGCTGCTCCGTTCCCCTCACAGTGGTTTCTTGAGCACCGGGAAACCCATTATTCAGAAGGAAAGTGAATAGTAACAAATATCTCTTTCACATGAAGATGAAGAAAGCCGTGATTTACATCCCCGTAGAGAAGGTAAGGAGGAGCCTTCAGTGATCTATAATGGAAAGACAAGCAGGGACCGTGTTTCTTTAACTACAAAATGTTAGTAAGGAGGGCACGTTGCAAATAAAAGATTAAGTAAAAGAAATGCTTTATAGGACAAAGAATGTATATGGATCTGCAACCACTGACTGATCTTTTCACGATGCCATTTCGGAAAAACCTGATTGCTTTCGCCCCGGCTTCTTTGGCTCTTTCCATCACAGAAGTCTTTGTTATATATATAAAAAGCTTTATCATTATCAAGCCAGCTAGGCAGCCAATGTCCTTGACTCGTTTGACACTGCCAGTCAAATTTCTCCTTCCTTCCAGGCAGGCCTTCGCTTCGGAGCAATTCCTAATGAATAAATCAAGCCACCCTTCTAACTCGTTAATAGTCTTAATTTCCTGCTTCCCCCTCAAGGTGCCGGGGCTTGATTGCTAGGCTCGGAATATGAAAATGAGCACAGGAAAATAGGACAAAGACCGAAGGTGGTGGCACTGGTTGGGAGAATGGGATGGAGGCTGGCAACGAGTCAGAATTCAACTGGAGAAGGGAAGGCATGTAGCTCAACGGTAGGGACCACACTTTCCATGCAGTCCAATGTTCATCCCTTGGCATCAAAACATGGTCCTGGGAAAGACGCCTGCTTGGAGACCGTATGTCGTAGAAGATAATGAAGGAAGTCACATTTTCTGACTTCCAGAGACAAGAAAATAATAATAATAATAATAATAATAATAATAATAATAATAATAACCAGTACAAGAAAACCGCACTACAAACTAGCGATGACAGCTGGCACAACAAAGCATTGCATGGAAAGTTCCTTGACAAAATTGAAGGAAAAGCTGATAAGGAGAAGACCTGGCTATGGCTCACAAATGGGACCCTGAAGAAGGAGACAGAAGGCCTGATCCTTGCAGCCCAGGAGCAAGACATCAGAACAAAGGCCATTAATAATAATAATAATAATAATAATAATAATAATAATAATATTAAGAGAAGACCTGGCTCTGGCTCACGAATGGGACCCTGAAGAAGGAGACAGAAGGCCTGATCCTTGCAGCCCAGGAGCAAGACATCAGAACAAAGGCAATTAAGGATGAGATCGCAAAATCAGCAAGATCGCAAAATGACCCAAAATGCAGACTCTGCAAGGAAACTGACGAAACCATGGATCATATCCTCAGTTGCTGTAAGAAAATCGCACAGACAGACTACAAACAGAGGCACAACTATGTGGCCCAAATGATTCATTGGAACTTATGCCTCAAGTACCACCTCCCAGCAACAAAGAACTGGTGGGATCACAAACCTGCAAAGTATTGGCAAATGAGCACGCAAAGATACTGTGGGACTTCTGAATCCAGACTGATAAAGTTCTGGAACACAACACACCAGACATCACAGTTGTGGAAAAGAAAAAGGTTTGGATGATTGATGTTGCCATCCCAGGTGACAGTCGCATTGACGAAAAACAACAGGAAAAACTCAGCCGCTATCAGGACCTCAAGATGGAACTGCAAAGACTCTGGCAGAAACCAGTGCAGGTGGTCCCGGTGGTGATGGGCACACTGGGTGCCGTGCCAAAAGATCTCAGCCGGCATTTGGAAACAATAGACATTGACAAAATTACGATCTGCCAACTGCAAAAGGCCACCCTGCTGGGATCTGCGCGCATCATCCGAAAATACATCACACAGTCCTAGACACTTGGGAAGTGTTCGACTTGTGATTTTGTGATATGAAATCCAGCATGTCTATCTTGTTTGTTGTGTCATAATAAAATAGAGTAAAATAATAGTAGCAACAATAATAGAAAAAATAATAAATGTAATAATACCATTAATAATAGAGAAAAATAATAAATGTACCATATATTCTCGAGTATAAGCTGACCCAAATATGAGCCAACCAGGACCCTCACCCGAGTATAAGCCGAGGGGGGGCTTTTTCAGTCTTAAAAAAAGGGCTGCAAATCTAGGCTTATACTCGAGTATATACAGTCTATTTTATTTTATAATCACAACTTCGAAATCCCATATCTAGCAGGGCTAAATAAATACTGAATCCTCTTCCTGGATTTTGATTAACAATGGATGTGTTCATTTTCTGTGGCGTTGGATGAAGCATTTCTCATCCAGGGATACTCCGGTGTTACCTTTCGCTTTTCCCTGGGGCATTTTAATGAGAGGAATTTGCTTGTTACCAAACATGTTTACTTGCCTTGCAATTAAAGTAATGAAAATGTCTTCGAGATTAATCAAAAAGCTTGACAAATATTACGGATAATGAAATCTACCTTCACTGACTCCATAGATGCAGGAGTGATTTTGCCGTTATTATTCAACGGCTGTTGCAAAATTAATTTGCTTTGATTTTCCCATATTTCTCCTGTAATCCATTTTGCTACATCTGAAGCCTCCCGCATACATATAAAGGAGCTTCTTTACATTACTCTTAAATGCTTCCTAAAAGCTACAGATGTTTAAAAGTGGTGTGAGGATACGCAGAGAGATTCAGATGGCCCACCAGATGCTGTTGAACTGTAGCGAACACTTTCCCTAAATACGGGCTATGATCGCGAAAATTACTAGGAGTTGCAATTCAATAACATCTGGAAAGAATCCACCCCAAAGGCTTCCTATAGAAAAAATATTATGGAATCAGAGAATCAGAAGAGACCACAATCCTATCTAAGCCCATTCCACCATGCAGGAACAAACACACAATTTGGCCTGAACTGACTTTCTCTGTGGGACAACGTCAAGTCACAATGACTGTTTTCTCTGCCTCTGTGTTAAATGGTGAGTTCCAGATATGGAGCATGTGAAGATGTTGTTTTTATTAATTAAATATATCATATTATATATTCTACCCTGTTTCCCCGAAAATAAGACATCCCCAAAAAATAAGACCTAGTAGAGGTTTTGCTGAATTGCTAACTATAAGGCCTCCCCCGAAAGTAAGACCTAGCAAAGTTTTTGTTCGGAAGCATGCCTGCCAAACAGAACACCAGAGCATGCAGGACTGGTAAATGTACATACCCGCTGTACATGGAATAATAATAATAATAATAATAATAATAATAATAATAATTGTGGCCCAAATGATCAATTGGAACTTATGCCTCAAGTACCACCTCCCAGCAGCCAAGAACTGGTGGGATCACAAACCAGCAAAGATCGTGGAAAATGAACACGCAAAGATACTGTGGGACTTCCGAATCCAGACTGACAAAGTTCTGGAACACAACACACCAGACATCACAGTGGTGGAAAAGAAAAAGGTTTGGATCATTGATGTTGCCATCCCAGGTGACAGTCGCATTGACGAAAAACAACAGGAAAAACTCAGCCGCTTATCAGGACCTCAAGACTGAACTTCAAAGATTCTGGCAGAAACCAGTGCAGGTGGTCCCGGTGGTGATGGGCACACTGGGTGCCGTGCCAAAAGATCTCAGCCAGCATTTGGAAACAATAGACATTGACAAAATTACGATCTGCCAACTGCAAAAGGCCACCCTGCTGGGATCTGCACGCATCATCTGAAAATACATCACACAGTCCTAGACACTTGGGAAGTGTTCGACTTGTGGTTTTGTGAAACGAAATCCAGCATGTCTATCTTGTTTGCTGTGTCATACAATGTTGTTGTGTCAATAATAATAATAATAATAATAATAATAATAATAATAATAATTTTATTTTTGTACCCCACCACCATCTCACCAGAGGGACTCGGGGCAGCTCACAGATATAAAACCAGCATACAGTAATATCAAATACAAATATCAAATACAAAAACACACAAATAAATTTAAAAGGCATAAAAAAATCACAATAATTATAAAACACATGAAAAACACAGCAATAAAAACATAAAATGAGCTGGGCAAACTGCACTGAGTGGAACTTATAAACAAGAAGGAAGTTAAGGTGCTGCGAGGTCATGGGAAATAATGGTAGTAACAAGAAATTCTTGACAGGAGTCACAGTTAGTCTGGTTTGGTTATGCTGGTTTGTGATGACAACTACTGTACAGTATATAATAAATATTCATTTTTTTGTTCAACCATAAATGTGAATTCTTCTTCATGGAAAAATAAGACATCCCCTGAAAATAAGATCTAGAGCATCTTTGGGAGCAAAAAATAATATAAGACACTGTCTTATTTTCGGGGAAACACGGTATAACCGCTGCCACCAATGTAAAGATGTTTATTTACGCTGCCACCAAATTATAAAGTCTTTATAATGCTGCCACCAGATGTAAAGGGGATTATTAACGTTTGACACCACTTTGGGAAGATGCAGCCACCAACTACTCAGAGAGGAGACCTTTTAAATTTTGTTTTCTTTCTCTTCTTATTTACTCTTGATGTAATATATGTGACAGAAGCTGAGATGTTAGAAAGAACAATAACAAGTTTATTCAGGCACAAAGCTTAGTGGTTGCAATAACTTTTCTTCTTAGAGGCACTTTGATTAACAGTTGCAAAGCTAGAATGAGGTGTTTCAAACTTCTTAAAACGTCACTTCTTTCTCTAATGCTCTTAAACCGCAGTCACCCTGTGAATTACAATCACAGATTATCTGTTCCTTATCAGGAGACAGACTACCTTAATATAAGTCACCAAACTTATTTTAAACTGACTCAAAATTAAGCAATTGAGTCTCCCTGATCCCTTCAACTGAGGATCAGTCTTCCCTGTACCTCATCAGGGCACAGACTAACTGCTTCTTTTTTAAACCTGCACTTCTCCACCAAAACGGCAGTTGGCTCCGCCCACTTCTCCATGGCAACCAACTCTTGAGTGCAGAGATGTGATAATTGAAATATTGACCCTTTTAAAACACAATTAAACATGACATCTGTAAACCAAAAATTCACACTTCATTACAGGGCACATCTACACTGATCCGTTAAGTCAGTTTCAAACTAAGATTGGTGATTATATAGGAAAACTAATAGATAAACACAGATGTCTATTCTAAACAAGGTAAAGAGATATACAAAACACAATGATGGTTCAAAACGTATGTTGTATACACAGTATGTATATTAGAGCAACATATACATTCAACATTCACAAAAATAATATATTCAACATTCACAAAAATAATGCCCTGGTCAATGTTATAATACGCATACGTATTTTACTAAATATTATCAATCAAACATAACAATATAAGAAAATATAAGAAACTACAAACCTAGAGGCTTAAATATGGACTAGAGTCAAACCGACTCAAAGTCTCTGCGGTATTTGAAAGATTCCTCAGGATTACAAAAACATATGTTGCCAACACAGCATATACCGTATATACTCAAGTATAAGCCGACCCGAATATAAGCCGAGGCACCTAATTTTACCACAAAAAAACTGGGAAAACGTTGACTCAAATATAAGCCAAGAGTGGTACATTTTAGAAATAAAAATAGATACCAATAAAATTACATTAATTGAGGCATCAGTAGGTTAAATGTTTTTGAATATTTACGTAAAGCTCAAATTTAAGAGAAGACTGTCCATCTCTGATTAAATCATTATTCTTGTCTTCTTCAATGTAAATGTGCTTATGAATTTTAAGAGTTTGTGCAGCCAGGCAACAGCTATACAAAGTAGATTCTCCTAAATACAGAAATGTCCTCAAGAGCAACAAAAAAATTCTCACCCATCTCACAAGCAAGGAAATGCGGTTCCTTATTCTCACATGCAATTTCTTTTCTTAGTTTGAATGCCAGGCAGAAACATAAAACTCTTGCTTGTTTTCCTTTCAACCTTCAAAAGTTACTTTAGGAAGGTCTCGTTTTGTTTTTATTGGGTCATTGCATGAGAGAAACATCATTCTTCCTGACATACTGCCCACTCCATTCAAGCATTAATTAGATTAGATAAGGCAGGAATGCTTTTCATTACCTAATTATATATATGCACGTGAGATGACCCTTTACATTTTTTCCCCTTCCCACCAATATAATTACTTCTATTATGAGAGTAGTGCGGTTTGATGGCATTCAGGAAATATAATTACAGAGTGGAATTTACAAGAGACGAGCTGAAACTTCTCAGACTTTTTCCGAGATAATATCGGAAGGTTTTTCTTTCCAGTTGCTTACCCGCCATCAGAAAATTTAGCAGGCTTTTCTCAAAGTAATCCGTGCCATTCCTTTGTGGCCGCTAGAATTCGACTTAGCATTTGCAATGTCCTAGAATCATGGAGTTAGAAGGGACTTCAAGGGCCAACAAACAAAGCATTGCATCCAGTCTTCATTTAAAAACATCCAAAGACAAAGACTCTTCTACAACCCAATGTATTCCAGTTTCAAATCAATCTTACCTACAGGAGGTTGGGTTGTTGTATGTTTTCCGGGCTGTAGGGCCATGTTCCAGAAGCATTCTCTCCTGACGTTTCGCCCACATCTATGGCAGTCATCCTCAGAGGTTGTGAGGTATGGAGAAACTAAGCAAGGAAGGTTTATATATATCTGTGGAAAGTCCAGGGTGAGAGAAGAACTCTTTGTCAGTTGGAGGCCAGTATGAATGTTGTAGTTAATCACCTTAATTAGCATTGAAAAGCTTCAACTCCTGGCTTTTCCTGCCTGGGGGCATCCTTTGTTCAGAGTCATTAGCTGCCCTTGGTTCCCATGTCTGGAACTCCTCTGTTTTCAGAGTGTTGCTTCTTATTTACTGTTCTGATTTTTGAGGTTTTTTTTTAATACTGGTAGCCAGAAATTGTTCATTTCCATGGTTTCTCCCTCTGAAAACAGGAGTTCCAGACATGGGAACTATGGGCAGCTAATGACTCTGAACAAAGGATGCCCCAAGGCAGGAAAAGCCAGATGAAGCTTTTCTATGCCTATTAGGTGCCAAACCTGCCTTCGGTTTTAATCTGAATTTCAAATAACCTGAGGTACTGAACCTGTTTTGAGGATAGAGTTCAGCACTTTGGAGAGCTCCATTAAACTTGAGCCTAAGCTGTGGATTCACCTCTCTCCATGAACAGAAAAGCCAACAGCTATGACTGTATGCAGTAAAGATGTTGGAGTGGTAACATCACCACAGTGAAGGAAGTGGCAGTGGGATGAAAATATAGCCAATGGCCAAGATGGTGCAGTGACTCTGATTCAGACCAAAAAGCAAATTGGACCGGATATTGAATGATAATTTAGCACTGGCAATGAAATGATGTCAATTACTCCTGAGGGAAGGAAGCTAATTCAGGGCTTGCAAGACACATTATGCAGTGCACACAACTCTGAATTCAATGCCTGGTATTCAGGAGGAATGTTTGGGTATTACTATAGCAGTCCGTACCCATCTCCTCTGTTGCAACATAGTGCTGGCCCTGTATATCCTCACGATAAGTCATTTTAAAACTATTTGGCACTCTAGTTTAGAGAACTTCCAATGCCTCTTGCAAATAAAGGGTGTTGCCACAAACGCATGCTAGCAATGCCCCACGGCAACACAATCCCACAATTATGGTATGTCAAAAAAAAAATTGGAGTAAATAAAACAGAACTTCACCCTGCTTGGGGATCAAGAAAGGGAAAAATGGAAAACCATGTCCACTCACATCAAATGACCATCAGAATATCAGAATTATTATTATTATTAATAACTAGCTGTGCCCAGCCACGCGTTGCTGTGGCATTTTCTGGTGGTGTTGGTGAGAAATTGTTGAGATAGTGGTGGTATTGAATGTCTGTTGTATGGTTGTCTTTATGTTTAGTATGCACACTGAAGTGGATTATATGGCAGTGTGGAGTCAAGATAATCCAGTTCAAAGCAGATAATATAGGATTCTAAATGGGTTATATAGCTGTGTGGAAGGGCCTTGAGTCTACACTGCCATATAATCCAGTTAAAATCTGATAATCTGTGAAAGAGGCCTAAGTGAGGCCTAACTGTGCCTGTCCCCTGCGCTGAGTAGGTTGCTAGGAGACCAAGTGGGCGGAGCTTAGCCTTCTAACTGGCAGCAATTGGATAAAAACTATTATTCCTCTCCCTGTAATTAGGACTTTATATTTCTTTTCTTTTCGTTGTATCAACCTAGAGCCGTGAATGATGGGTTGTGTTGTTAAATTTCGAGGTTGGGGGGCATGCGGTTTTGTTGTTTTGTCCGCTGCCCAGATGCCATCACTCTTTTATATATATAGATAATAATAATAATAATAATATACTTTATTTATATACCACCCTTCTCCCCTAGGGACTCAGAGCAGATTACAGCATTTATACCAGAAATAGACAAACATTCAGTGCTTTTACAATCACGTAAAATGAGACACACAAACACAAAGGCAAAGGCTTCTCCTTTCATTTCCGGCTTCTGGAGGCGGAGCTCATCTCTGGCTCTGGGGAGGTGCTTTCTCCATTTTCAAGCCAAGGAGCCTGCGTTGTCCATAGACACCTCCTGGTCGTATGGCTGGCATGACTGCTTACATACATAGGCAAACATTCAATGCCTTTACAATCTTGGGTAATCTTGATCCAGTGACTCCCTCTCAACCCAACCTAGTTTGCATGAAAGGACAAAGTGGGAGATGGAGAGATAGGTAAACACTGAATTCACTGCAAAGTATATAGAAAAAAACTCTTTGTATGTTCAAATGTACCCTCTTAGCAAATGCAAAGATTCTTCTGTTCGCAAATATTCAGTAAGGATTTTATTCAAGGGCAAAAAACTCTCTTAAAATGCGTTCCGCATGAATATTCAAAGCACATGAATATATGGCCTTTGTGTACTAAAATTCCCACATACCCAACCTCTAAATCACTTATGTTCAAATAAAGCTGCAAAAGCAATTTCCAAACAAGCATTTGGTTGGATCAATAGCTCAGAATTGAATAGAACATTGTCTCTTACCGCTTTATAGAATTTTCAAAAGATTTCAGCCCCGGAAACCCGATTCTTCAAATTCCACTGCTGGGATTTATAGCCTTGTTTTTATCCCCTGGATGGAGACAAGAAAGCCAATGAAAACAAAGATCCGGTTTCTAGCCAACACGCTTTGTAACACACATACGCATCCACACAGGCCGATACACACACCTGTCTGCATTCAGAGACGGGCATGGGGGGATCTAACTTAAACCCACAAAAGGAAGGCCAACATATAAATAGGCACAACGGTTAGGCGTATTATAGGAATCGTCAAAAGATTACAAAGCTCTTAGATGCCTGTCTTCCGCGGTATCCTAAAATAAAGGCTAGATAAATAGATACGTTGATAAAGGCGATGCTTATTGAGATCTACTAACATCTCCTTTAAACTGAGTGGCAAAGGAAAATATAAAACAACGTACAGATTTGAACACTGAAAGAAATTATCTCTAGGCTCACAACTTCAGAACGCGCCATTCATTCCCTCCGCAGCTCTCGCTACCACTTTCTCCGCTTCTTTCAGAATTCAAACATATTTCCTGCAAACTAAAGAAATATTTGTATCGCCTCCTGGGCATCTCCTGTCTGTATGTTGTGTTGCCTTTCTGTACATTTTTTTATTGTCTTCAAGTATAGAATCCAAATCGGTTCTATGGCTCTAAAGAAAAAACAAACTCAGCTAGACAATCTGAATTTGTATCTTTGTAGTTACCTTTCTAGGCTAACTATGGTCTTAAGAAGAGGCTTTTCTCTTGATCACAACACCTTCCAAGTTATATTTGGGGGGAACACAAAAGAGGACCTTCTTGGTGATGGCGACCAGCTACCAAGGAGCTCCTTTTATAATGAAGCTTGGATGGCACCTCCTTGAACACTAACCCAATCTGCCATATTTTTGAGCTCTGCGAGTGCAGCATTCTTCCGATTGAAGCAGGGAGTGTTTGAGGATCGGGATATCCGTAGGGAGACCAAGGTGCTGTGGCGCAGACGGGAGAGCAAGCCAGTGCAATTAACTGCAATGGATCACTGACCAGGAGGTCATAAGTTCGAGGCCCGCTCGGAACTATGTTATTGTTTGTCTTTGTCCTGTGTTAAAAGGCATTGAATGTTTGCCTAATATGTGTAATGTGATCCGCCCTGAGTCCCCTTCGGGGTGAGAAAGAAGGGCGGAATATAAATGCTGTAAATAAATAAATAAATAAGGTGCTTGTTTACAAAGCTATGGTCCTCCCAACCCTGCTCTAGGCCGGGCTGTGGCACAGGTTGGTTAGCAGCCAGCTGCAACAAATCACTCTGGCCAAGAGGTCATGAGTTCGAGGCCCGCCCGTGCCTGCATCTGTCTCTGTTCTATGTTTATTTATTTATTTATTTATTTGCAGCATTTATATCCCGCCCTTCTTTCTCACCCCAAAGGGGACTCAGGGAGGATCACATTACACATATAGGCAAACATTCAATGCCTTTTAACATAGAACAAAGACAAGACAAACATAGGCTCCGAGCGGGCCTTGAACTCATGACCTCCTGGTCAGAGTGATTCATTGCAGCTGATTGCAGCTGGCTTGCTCTCCCGCCTGTGCCACAGCCCGGGCCTATGTTATATGCCATGTTATATGGCATTGAATGTTTGCCTTATATGTGCAATGTGATCCGCCCTGAGTCCCCTTTGGGGTGAGAAGGGTGGAATATAAATACTGTAAATAAATAAATAAATACATACATACATACATACATACATACGCCTGCGAAACCTGGACTGTCGACAGACGTCGCACTCAACTCCTGGAACGATTCCATAAGTGTTGCCTCTGAAAAATCCTGCAAATCTCTAGGGAAGACAAGCAGACAAATGTCAGCATACTGGAAGGAGCAAAGATGACAAGCATTGAAGCAATGCTCCTTCCATCAACTCCATTGGACTGAACGCCACGTTGTCCGAATGCCCAAAGATCTGTTGCACCTCAGGTTAGCTCCACCTTGCTAAATACACCAAGCTGTGTACAGGTTGAAGTCTTTTGTAGTTTATTAGGAAATAGGAAATAAGTAGTTCTTAAAAAGCAAAAGTACAGTTCCAAAAGATTGTTGCAAAACAAGGCTATAAAGGATAATCCAAGGAAACATTAGGCATAGAACAAGGTCCCATTAATGCATGACAAAGTCCCAAGAACATGAACACACCAAGGCTGCAAGATAATCCAGGAAAGCAAGAGCTTGCTTCTTGATTCAAACGAGAAGTTGCTTTGACAAAGGTTTCTCTCTCAGCACACTCTTTTAATACCCTTTGCGTAGCATGAACGCATTTCTTTGGCCTCAGACCTCCTTCTTGTTTGCTATTCTAACACTCCTGCAAACCCAGAATTCCAAACAGCCAGCTCGATCCAAAGATTCTGTTTCATCAAGGCCAGACAGCTTGTTAGCATTAGCGTCTGTCTGTATGCTATCAGACTGGGAGCTGTCCTCCCTTCCTGTGTCAATTTGCACCTGGCTAGCTTCAGTATCATCAACACCATTCCCTGCCGTGGGAAAGCCTCCCTGCTCCTCTTCTTCCAAAGCAGGAACACTCTGAACCTGAATCCCATAATTCCCATCAGAGTCATCTTGAACCTGAATCCCATCATCTTGAACCTGAATCCCATAATTCCCATCAGAGTCATCTTGAACCTGAATCCCATCATCTTGAACCTGAATCCCATAATCCCCATCAGAGTCATCTTGAACCTGAATCCCATCATCTTGAACCTGAATCCCATAATTCCCATCAGAGTCATCTTGAACCTGAATCCCATCATCTTGAACCTGAATCCCATAATCCCCATCAGAGTCATCTTGAACCTGAATCCCATCATCTTGAACCTGAATCCCATAATTCCCATCAGAGTCATCTTGAACCTGAATCCCATCATCTTGAACCTGAATCCCATAATCCCCATCAGAGTCACTCTGAGGCTCCAGCTGAGTCACAACAAGATCACCATCTCCCAAAGCAGTTACTCTACTCCCAACTCAAGAACAGAACATTGAATGTTGGTGGAGAGAAAAAGAGATTTAAAGATGGGCTTAAAGCCAACCTTAAAAACTGTGGCATAGACACTGAGACTGGGAAGCCCTGGCCCTTGAATGCTCTAAGTGGAGATCAGCTGTGACCAGCAGTGCTGTGGAATTCGAAGAGGGCAAAAGGAAGAAACGTGCCAAGAGGAAGGAGCATCAAGCCAATCCTGACCAGGACTGCCTTCCATCTGGAATCCGATGTCCTCACTGTGGAAGAACATGCGGGTCAAGAATAGGACTTCACTGTCAACTACGTACTCACTGCCAAGACACTACACTTGGGAGACCATCATACTCAGATAATGAGGGATTGCCTAAGGAACTCACCATTTGCAATTCTGGATCAGCCCCAGGATAAGTGGTGCATAGAGTGCAACCTGGACTGGCCAGAAATGGCTATGCTGATCGAGAGTGTGATACTCCGGATTAGAATTGCTGGACATTACACCGCTTGACTGAGAGCCTGGGCACCATTCAAATCTTACCTTGCTCCCATTGAGCTAAGGTTTGCAATGTACTGCTCCATAATATTTTGGTAAGGGGCCGGGCTGTGGCGCAGGCCGGTTAGCAGCCAGCTGCAATAAATCACTCTGACCAAAAGGTCATGAATTCGAAGCCAGCCCGACAATTAAAAATAAAATATAGCCCCAGCTCGTTGCTGACCTAAGCAACCCGAAAGATAGTTGCATCTATCAAGTAGGAAATTTAGGTACCACTTATATGTGGGGAGGCTAATTTAAGACACCATAAAAACCATCCAGCCGCCATTGGAATGAGGAAGTTGCCGTCGCAGTGGATGATGAAGCAGCTGCTCCCCATGTGGCCGGAATCAAGCACACCATCTGGAAGCTGGAAGCTGGAGAAGGTTTAAATTGCCTCTGCGTCTGTCTCTGTCTCTGTTATATGTTTATATGGCACTGAATGTTTGCCTTATATGTGTACAATGTGATCCGCCCTGAGTCCCCTTCGGGGTGAGAAAGATGGAATATAAATACTGTAAATATATAAAAAAAATAAAAATTCCCTATCAAGATAATAGGAGAGATTTTGCATCAACGGATGGATGGTCCTACAAAGATTGCTATTTCCGCCATTCATTTCTTTGTGGAGGGATGTAGAGAGATAAACATAACGGTGAAGCAAGGGAAGAGGAGACTGTTTGTATGCACTTGGTGTATTCAAACGGCATTAAAGAAAAAAAAGAACAGGGGGAAAAAGTGAAATAATGTGCTGGTTCTGCTCCAGGAACAGCATCAAGCCATTCTGATCTTCACAAATACTCGCGAGAGAGCTCTATGAGGATGACTTCAGAGAAATCCCCATGTTATCTCAGGGATTACGGAAGGCAACCACAGGCTCCTCGATGCCTGACAAAGATCCAATCTCGAAACGTGTGTGTATTTCTCTGTCTGTTTGGCAGGTCCTCTGTTGAGATTGTCACAAAGACTGTCTCCCTCTTCAATTAAGTGCCTCTCCGTTCTCCTGCCCATCTCCGCAAAAAATGTTTACAAGGGTTTTGTTTTGTTTTGACTCGGGCTGAGTGACGAGTGAGTGACAATCGAAAGCAGCACTTTTGATGGCATGATTCCCTCTGAGTAGGCATGGATAGATTCTCCTTAGGTGCGCATCAAACGGAATGGTATAACGCAGGGGTCCCCAAACTAAGGCCCGGGGGCCACATGCGGCCCATCGAAGCCATTTATCCGGCCCCCATGGCACTAAGGCAGAAGGGGGTTGGGCTAAATGACCCAAGGGTTCTCCTCTTCTCTATTATTATTATTATTATTATTATTATTATTATTATTATTATTATTATTATTAACATTGAGGCTGGGAGGCCATCTGTCAGGGGTGCTTTGCTTGTGCTTTTGGTGAACAAAGGCAGAAGGGGGTTGGACTAAATGGCCCAAGGGGTCTCTTCCAACCCTCTTTTTATTATTATTATTATTATTATTATTATTATTATTATTATTATTATTATTAACATTGAGGCTGGGAGGCCATCTGTCAGGGGTGCTTTGCTTGTGCTTTTGGTGAACAAAGGCAGAAGGGGGTTGGACTAAATGGCCGAAGGGGTCTCTTCCAACCCTCTTTATTATTATTATTATTATTATTATTATTATTATTATTATTATTATTATTATTAACAGTGAGGCTGGGAGGCCATCTGTCAGGGGTACTTTGCTTGTGCTTTTGGTGCACAAAGGCAGAAGGGGGTTGGACTCAATGGCCCAAAGGGTCTCTTCCAACCCTCTTTATTATTATTATTATTATTATTATTATTATTGACACAACAACATTGTATGATACAGCAAACAAGATAGATATGCTGGATTTTGTATCACAAAATCACAAGTCGAACACTTCCCAGGTGTTTAGGACTGTGTGATGTATTTTCAGATGATGCACGCAGATCCCAGTCGGGTGGCCTTTTGCAGTTGGCAGATCGTAATTTTGTCAATGTCTATTATTTCCAAATGCCGGCTGAGATCTTTTGGCACGGCACCCAATGTGCCGATCGCCACCGGGACCATCTGTACTGGTTATAATAATAATAATTATTATTATTATTGCTTGGTGGCCAACTCTAGTCCGGCCCTCCAATGGTCCAAAGGATTGTGAACTGGCCCTCTGTTTAAAAAGTTTGGGGACCCCTCGTATAACGTTTCTTTCTCTTTTTCAGGAATCCCAACCGGGATTGGGAAGTAAAGTACATTGACGCCCTGCTAAGACTCTGCTATCTTTTGGGGTGTAAAATGAGGTATAATGAAAGATATCAGTGCTGCACAGCTTCTCGCTGCTGATAGGAAAGATAGAAGAAATCTACGGTTTTATGCTCTCTTTTTTCTATCCCTCCTTTACTACCATCAAACTGGAACTGCAATCGTCCCATCACGTTAAACACCAGCGCTATGATAGCTCTCGATTACAACAATAACCAAAATGACCTTCCTAATAACCACTTCTCTTTGGTAAAATATCCCATCTTCTGGCTTGAAGCCACTATGTGTTATTTCATGCCCCATTAAATCATTTATGACTAGATAGTTTATTGCTACCCCTGGGGAGAGAAATGGGGTGGGAGGGGGGAAAAGAGAAGAGAGACAGCTCCAAAGTTCTTCACCGATATCACACCTGTACTGATATTACCTTTGGACCGTAATACGAGACTTAAAATCACTGTCCGAGGATAGCTTTACACATTCAAGAAAGTGGGGCAAGTCTGTGACATTGTACTGGTCAGCCTTTCACGTTGGTGGGTCTGACTTTGCAACTCTTATTATTTGAGGATTTAGGAGTCTTCTGATGCACTTCAATTATCAAGTTCCAGCAGAAGTTGACCATACAATTAAAATAAAATAAAAGAAATAAATAGAAGTGGACCCGACAATTAAAATAAAAAAAAAGCCCTGCTCGTTGTTGACCAAAGCAACCTGAAAGACAGTTGCATCTGTCAAGTAGGAAAATTTAGGGAGGCTAATTTAACTGATTTACAACACCAAATGAGAAAGTACTCCATCAAAAAAAATGACTCGTCGTCACAGTGGATGATGAAGCAGCAGCTCCTCTTGTGGCTGGAATCGAGCATACTCTCACAACGCCGGAAGCTGGGAAGTTAAATAGCCTCTTTGTCTGTCTGTCCATGTTGTTTGTTTAATGGCACTGAATGTCTGCCATATATGTACATTGTGATCCACCCTGAGTCCCCTTTGGGGTGAGAAGGGCGGAATAGAAATACAGCAAATAATAAATAAATAAATAAATAAATAAGCCCAGGGCTGTGACGCAGACAGGAGAGCAAGCCAGTGCAATTAACTGCAATGAATCACTGACCAGGAGGTCATAAGTTCGAGGCCTGCTCGGAGCTATGTTGTTTGTCTTTGTCCTATGTTAAAAGGCATTGAATGTTTGCCGATATGTGTAATGTGATCGGCCCTGAGTCCCCTTCGGAGTGAGAAGGGCGGAATAGAAATACGGCAAATAAATAAATAATAAATAAATAAATAAATACAATCATGTTGAAAGACTGGGGAGCTCATCCCACACAGTCTTCTCTCCATTTCTCTGTGTTACTGAAACAGGGTCCCAAGGAGGTTATCACATTATGCAAGGCCACTTTCAGCAGTTGCCCCTGGGACTCCTTTGCAACAGTGCAAGGAAATAGAGAAAATACGGCATTTTCAGGAGTCTGGTGCTACCCAACTTCCAATGAGAGAAGATGGATAGAACAGGGAAAAGTGGACAAAGAACACAATAATAATAATAATAATAAGTACCACCTTCCAGCAACAAAGAACTGGTGGGATCACAAACCTGCAAAAATATTGGAAAATGAGCACGCAAAGATACTGTGGGACTTCCGAATCCAGACTGACAAAGTTCTGAAACACAACACACCAGACATCACAGTTGTGAAAAAGAAAAAGGTTTGGATCATTGATGTCGCCATCCCAGGTGACAGTCGCATTGACGAAAAACAACAGGAAAACTCGGCCGCTATCAGGACCTCAAGACTGAACTTCAAAGACTCTGGCAGAAACCAGTGCAGGTGGTCCCGGTGGTGATAGGCACATTGGGTGCCGTGCCAAAAGATCTCAGCCGGCATTTGGAAACAATACACATTGACAAAATTACAATCTGCCAACTGCAAAAGGCCACCCTACTGGGATCTGCATGCATCATCTGAAAATACATCACACAGTCCTAGACACTTGGGAAGTGTTCAAATTGTGATTTTGTGATATGAAATCCAGCATGTCTATCTTGTTTGCTGTGTCATAATAAAATAATAATAATAATAATAATAATAATAATAATAATAATAATAATATATCTGCCTAGAAGATCAGGTGGCAGAGGACTCTTACAAGTAAAACAAGCAGTCAAAGAAGAAGAACATGTCCTTGCAGAATATGTAAAGCAAAGTGAATGACCTGCTTCGATTGAAGTCAAAAATCAGAAACTCCTCAAAGCACAGCAGACAAAAAACCAGTCCAAGAAAACCGCACTACAAACTAGAGCTGACAGCCGGCACAACAAAACATTGCATAAGTAAGCGTTGTTATAATAATGAATAATGTAGATGGTTGTTATTCTATTTAGGTGAACGTGCTTTCCAGGTATATGTGTATATACAAAAGCAGGAGCCCCAGTTTGTTTTGTCAGGGTGGTGAGATGCTGGGATGGGGAGTTGAATCGACCATCCATCGCCCTGACTGGTTTGGCGAGTCAGTTCTCTCCGTCTGCTCATCCGAAGGACCACCTGTTGCAGCAGCAAAAGTGGCACCAACAAAACTACAGCTTAGTTGGTACTTACTGCTGATCCCAGCAGGTCTAATTGCTTTATTATACAAAAGATATACAGTTGCTCAGAGCCATAACTCTCCGGACACATGGCACGTCTTCTCCACTCGGCTGGGCTGTTATCTGTACAAAAACTGGAACCTCCCGCATTCCTGAGTTCAAACGGAAGCTCTGACCTATTGGTCCTTTGGGCAATCAATCAAGCAGGCTTGTGCTTAACCCTTGTGCTGCTGGAATGCTTTGCCGGAAACACACAGTTGCAAACACCCAACAGCTTAACTTGGTATAACATTTCACTTTAACAACAGAATACACATAACATGTTTTACAAAGCAATACTGTGGGTGTGTCACTTGAGGAAGTTTCTGGAGATCACAACCCTAATGAGCCATTTCCAGCCAAGCTCCTGCCTGGCTCTCCAAGTGCTTCAGTCTAATCTCACAAGGTTGTTTACCTGTTGCCTGTCAGCAGGGCTTTTTAATTTACCTCCGCAAAGTGTTGTGAGTGATTATAAATGCCATTTAGAAATATTGCAACCCTTCTCTTTTTTATATTATTGAGCCTTACGGTAATAATGAATGTTCTTTGACATGTTTTGATCATCATACCATCTTGTTAGGCAGAAATGGGTGATGGAGACGGAGCCAAAGCCACTTACGAAATGAAAGGTTGAAGAGGCAGGTGGAGAGCCGGAGAAGCACCATTTCGTTATGACTGCCGCCATTTATTTCAAGCATAATATGCATTAACAGCAATAAAATAGCTATTCATTATGGTGTTTCAGATTCCTTGATTCCCGGAGCAAGCTGTGATGAGAGAGGGAAAAGTGTGTTACAAGATGACATTTCTTTGGGTGAGATTTACAAGGACTTCTCTTCTTTGTACTTTGTACTTTACTTGACTTGAAGTGGGGACATTTACTGTATATACTCGAGTATAAGCCGACCCGAATATAAGCCGAGGCACCTAATTTTATCACAAAAAACTGGGAAACCATTGACTCAAGTATAAGCCGAGGGTGGTAAATTTCAAAAATAAAAATAGATACCGATAAAATTACATTAATTGAGGCATCAGTAGGTTAAATGTTTTTGAATATTTACATAAAGCTCTAATTTAAGATGAGACTGTCCAACTCTGATCAAATCATTATTCTCATCTTCTTAATGTGCTTATGTATCCTTTTAATAATAATAGAGTAAAATAATACATGTAATAATAAAAATAATAATAAATACAGAAAAATAATACAAGTAATAATAAATAGAGTAAAATAATAAATGCAATAATAATAATAATAATAATAAGATCAGAGTGAAATAATAAATGTATTAATAATAATAATAATCATCATCATCATCATCATCATCATCATCATCATAAAATAGAGTAAAATAAATGTAATAGTACCAACAATAATAGAGAAAAATAATCAATGTAATAATACCAATAATAACAGCGAAAAATAATAAATGTACCATATATTCTCGAGTATAAGCTGACCCAAATATAAGCCAACCAGGACCCTCACCCGAGTATAAGCCGAGGGGGGCTTTTTCAGTCTTAAAAAAAGGGCTGAAAAACTAGGCTTATTCGAGTATATACAGTATTTATTTTATTTATTTACAGTATTTATATTCCGCCCTTCTCACCTCGAAGGGGACTCAGGGAGGATCACAATGTACATATACATGGCAAATATTCAATGCCATATGAGACAGAGAGGAAGATACAAAGGCAATTTAACATTTTCCAGCTTCCTGGCTTCATGAAGGATGCTTGATTCCGGTCACAAGGGGGAGCTGCTTCTTCATCATCCACTGTGACACCAAGTCCTTAATGGATTACTTCCTCATTCCTTTCTGCACACTGCTGGACGATTTTTATGGTGTCACAAATGATTTAAATTAGCCTCCCTGCATAAGCGGTACCTTAAATTTCCTACTTGATAGATGCAACTATAATAATATACTTGAGTATAAACCTAGTTTTTCAGCCCTTTCTTAGGGCTGAAAAAGCTCCCCTCGGCTTATACTCGAATGAGGGTCCTGGCCGGCTTCTATTCAGATCAGCTTATACTTGAGCATATAGGTATTCAGAGTCTTATCTTATTAAAGTCTTATTATTATCTTAAATTACAGTTTTATATAAATATTCAAAAACATTTAACCTACCGATGCCTCAAATAATGCAATTTTATTAATATCTATTTTTATTTTTGAAATTGACCCATAGCTGCTGCATTTCCCACCCTCGTCTTATACTCGAGTCAAAAAGTTTTCCCAGTTTTTGTGGTAATATTCGGGTCGGCTTATACTCGAGTATATACGGTAAATAAAATCTAATTTATTTTTAATGTCTGTATTACAGTAGAGTCTCACTTATCCAACACTCGCTTATCCAACGTTCTGGATTATCCAACGCATTTTTGTAGTCGATATTTTCAATAAATCGTGATATTTTGGTGCTAAATTCGTAAATACAGTAATTATTACATAGCATTATTTTGTATTGAACTACTTTTTCTGTCAAATTTGTTGTGTAACATGGTGTTTTGGTGCTTAATTTGTAAAATCATAACCTAATTTGATGTTTAATAGACTTTTCCTTGATCCTTCCTTATTATCCAACATATTCGCTTATCCAACATTCTGCCGGCCCGTTTATGTTGGATAAGTGAGACTCTATATATTTTTAAGGCATTAAATTATTGCCTCCACGTAAGCCGCCTTGAGTTTCCTTCGGGGTAGAGAAAGGCGGGATAGAAATAGATCAAATAAATAAATATTTTCAGGTTTTTTTTGGGGAGGGGGGGTGGCAAAAAAAATCAAGGGGATATTTGCTTGTCCTTTTTTTTGGACCATTTGTAGTTCAGGGGAAAAGACAAGTGAGTGGTTTCTCTCTCCTCCCTCCGAGTCTGCCTGATGCTTTGAGACAGTCCTTTCATTTGCAGGATTTAAAGTTGCTCTCTTTACGTGACATACAACTCCGCAGATCAAGGAAAATCTGTTGCTTTTTCAACCAGGGGAACAAAACCCAACGCTCGTGTTCTTTTGATGTCCGGCCAATTAGCTCAGCGGCATTCATTATTGATATCGCAGACCTCTCGCCAAATAACCTGCATTTTTTTTTAATTTAATGAAGTCGGCCAACATCCAGCCTGACAGCTTCCAAAATATGTATTGGGGGAATGGAGACGTTGTTTGGTGTGTCCGGGTTGAGGTTACCTCCAGAATTGCAGCTTGTCAGAAGATGGTGCTATCTGGCCATTTATCCCAATGGAAAGCATTTCTATTTTAAGTAATTTTTTTCCCAAAAAAAAAAATCCCTTAGAAGATAGGTATTCGAATGGCAAGGTGGATTGAAATGCATTAACTTTTTTTAAAAAAAGTGAAACAAATTATTCTGCATCCTGCTAAAAACAGAACTTTGACCTTGAACCAGTTGAAACTAATTATTAATTACCACGGTATTTCTCCCTAGCAGCGTTTCTGTCAATGGCGGCGTGGTCCCGACAGATATAAAATCATTAAAAACAATCAAAATGACAATTTGCAAGTATCATAACAAATTGTTCGGCGAGAATCCGATAATTTGTGGTGTCTTATGGATTAACGTGTTTTCGTAATGTTCCTGCGAAAGGAAAAAGGGTCTGCGGGGAGAGGTGTAGAATTAATCATAAATGGAAATATGAATGGTTCGCACATTGAGCTAGAATCTAGAGTCTGATGAAAAAAAGGAAGAGTGAGAGATTCAGAACAAAGAACAGCTTAGGCGACTCCTTGTAGATAGAGGATGATGGTTCTCCAATTTTAGGGTCTTGGGGGTGGGTCCGTAGGTCTTTTTGTCCACAGTCCAGTCAGGGATAAGAGAGGCAGACTATGTTTAGGGCACCTTTTCTAGCTCCTTCCCCACGTGGGGTGAGAAGAGCGGATCCTAAAAAAGGGCTGCTCAGTCATGGATACAGCTGCCTGTCCTGTTTTGTCTTCCAAGAACAGCTTTAAGACACTGTGGTAAGTAAATGAAAACTGCTTTACTTCAGTAAAACATAAAGTACAGCATGCTCAGTGGAATAATGCAAAAGGAAGCAAGGAAGTCTTAGGGCAAATGCAATTCTTAGTCCCAAATCAAATAGCACTCTTACTTCAGACAAAGAAACAGCAATAAATCCAGATGCAGACTCGGAGCAGGCACATGGGGAGCAAAGGCATTAGAGTCAGTTTGTTGCCAGTACACTCGGGGGAATAATGCAAAAGGAAGCAAGGAAGTCTTAGGGAAAATGCAATTCTTAGTCTCTGATACAGTCCCAAATCAAATAGCAGTCTTACTTCAGACAAAGAAACAGCAATAAATCCAGATGCAGACTCAAAGCAGGCACACGGGGAGCGAAGGCATTAGAGTCAGTTTGTTACCAGCACACTCAGTGGAATAATTCAAAAGGAAGCAAGGAAGTCTTAGGGCAAATGCAATTCTTAGTCTCTGATACAGTCCCAAATCAAATAGCAGTCTTACTTCAGACAAAGAAACAGCAATAAATCCAGATGCAGACTCGAAACAGTCACACAGGGAGTGAAAGCATTAGAGTCAGTTTGTTACCAGCAAGAGCTGGCTGCACCTGCTTCTGCTTTATAGCCCTGAGTCCCCTATTAAGATGCTAGGGCAGTTCCCAATTACTCAGCTGCATTTCTGGCACCTATTCTAGCTGAATGACATCTCTGCTCTGTTTCCTTTCGCCTCTCCTGAAATGAGGGTACTTGCAAAATCTCCTCCTCAGATTCCAACTCATCCTCAGATTCATGAACACTTTCCTGCTCCCCTTCCTTTTCTGAAGAGGAATCCCTAACACCACGACTGAGAAGGCCCTATCTCTTGTCCCCGCACACCGGCTTGCGAAGGTGGTGGGACTGAGAGCAGGGCCTCCCCAGACGATCTCAGACTCCAAGGTGGTTCGTAGGGGGAGATACATTCAGATAGGTAGACTGAGCCCAGCTCTTTAAGCCACTCCTCATAGGCCTTGTTCTCCAGACCCTTGATCATTTTAGTCACCCTCCTCTGGACCCTTTCCAGCTTGTCAACATTGTTATAGATGCAAATGAACTTAATGTTCAGATGCATATAACAGGTACATTTGAGTTTGCATTCAGCTCAGTCAGCTTTGCATTTAGGTGTGCATTACGATATTGCCATCTGACACAACCACTGCGAAACACTATCAATAGGTGAGTGCATATCCAGAGATCTATGCGACTCCAGTCATTACATTATCTTTAGCACCAGAGGCACCATGTATTTTGAAGAATGGTTGCTAGGAAAAACAAAGAAGAGGCTGTCTGGTGCATTGCATGGCTCAGTGAACACTTGATCCCGGGTCTTCCAAGTCTTAGTTTAACAGTCTAATCACTAAACCACACTGTCTCTAGAGACCTCCCACAGCCCTATGGATTTGCTATTAGCTGCCAGTTTTGTCCGACTCGTGTTACTAAAGGCCAATTTAGCGCTAACAGTAAAAGCACAGCAAGCGCTTAAAAAGGAAGATGTATGGTTAGATCCTCCCCACCATTTATATTAGTGCCTTTTGTTAAGTTTTACTCATGTTCTGATTTGCGGCATTTGTATATTTCTGATTACTGGCTATTTCTGGTGTGGAGGTGGATAAAAGCGTGGATAGGTATTACTAGCGGGTCCAATATGAATGCTTGCCATTTTAACTCATTGTTTTGAATTATACTTAGCATCATTTCCAGTTTTGCTTGAATTTAGATCCAGGTTCAATGAGGTACGAACGCAATAATGATGCAGGTGATTTCAATTATTTTTCTGTTGTGTTCAGTTTCATTTGTCAGATTGTTTGGCAAAGAGAAATGTAGGAAATAGATGATATTGCTCTGAAGACAACCATCACTCTACTTATACTAGACTTGAGTCTGGATCCGTTTTTAACAATTTCCTTCAACTAATCCATCTCCTTCATTTTGTTTGGATGTCAGTAACAGCAAGGGGCCAGCCGTCACGGATATCCATCCGAAACGGGACTACGTGGCAGTCGATCTCAGCTCCTCTGCCCCTGTTCGGAATCAGTTTAATTTTTTATTTTCCTTTATTTTCTTGATTCATTTTTTTGAGTGGGACTATCTGGGAGTTGGAGACGTTTGGAATGGGTGGGTGGGTTGCTTGGGAAAGTCACTCTTTTCACTTTCTTCTCCTTCCCATCCTCCCTTTCAAATACTTTAAATAATAATGATAATTGTGGATAATACCAGCAAACAAAAGAAAACCCTCATTCTCTGAAAAATACTGCCAGCTAGTTATCCCTCCTCTAGAGCAGAAATTAGAAACAGCTTTAAGGAAGCATTAAACCCAGAGATTGAAATGTACCTGCCCACTCCAGACAGGCAAAAAGAGGAGTTTTTAAAGGAAACCCAGGGAGATAGCCTCAGGTCAATTGCTCAATTTGGAAACCTCCTTAAATGCTTTGGAGAGAGAGCACGCATGTCTGCATCCTGTCTCCTCTAGAGTATAAAGAAATAGCTTTAACAAGTACTGAACCCAGTCTCTTCTACAAACAGAAGGGAAAGGATTGCAGAAAGAGTGTTATCTTAACTATGATTCTTTTAATCCAGGTTGTAATGAAGGACATGGAAGGGGAGCCTGTGGGAAGTCATCCCCATAATGGGCCGGATAGGGTGCTTTCTTAACCATGTTGCTGACACCAAGGCTCCCTTGAAGGAAAAAAGAAATGAGAGCCAGGAATGGAGAGGGGAGTCTTGTAAGTTCCCCATTGCCACCAAATGGCCGGAGCTAGCCGCATTTTTTGGCTACGGACCAAAAACAGCTATCCGGCTACCCAAATATTTTCAGGAGTTGTGCAAAAATGGATACTGAGGTCTAATGGATACCAAGCCATTTTTGGGAGTCATGCAGAAATGGATACGGGGGTCTAACGGATACCCACCCATTTTTAGAATTCATGTGGAAATGGATACGGGGGTCTACCAGATACCCACCCGTCTTCGGGAGTCATGGGGAAATGGATACGGGGGTCTACCGGATACCCACCCGTCTTCGGGAGTCGTGAAAAAATGGATACGGGGGCCTACCGGATACACACCCATTTTTGGGAGTTGTGCGGAAATGGATACGGCATCTACTGGATACCCACCTATTTTCAAGAGTCGTGCGGAAATGGATACGGGGTCTACCAGATACCAACCCATTTTCAAGAGTCATGCAAAATGGATACGGGGTCTACTGGATACCCACCCATTTTTGGGCGTCATGCGGAAATGGATACGGGGGTCTACCAGATACCCATCCATTTTTGGGAGCCATGAAAAAATGGATACGGGGTCTACCGGATACCCACCCATTTTTGAGAGTCATGTGGAAATGGATACGGGGTCTACCGGATACCCACCCATTTTTGAGAGTCATGTGGAAATGGATACGGGGTCTACCGGATACCCACCCATTTTTGAGAGTCATGTGGAAATGGATACGGGGTCTACCGGATACCCACCCATTTTTGAGAGTCATGTGGAAATGGATACGGGGTCTACCGGATACCCACCCATTTTTGAGAGTCATGTGGAAAAGGATACGGGGTCTACCAGATACCCACCCATTTTTGAGAGTCATGTGGAAATGGATACGGGGTCTACCAGATACCCACCCATTTTCGGGAGTCTTGCGGAAATGGATACGGGGTCTACCGGATACCCACCCATTTTCGGGAGTCTTGCGGAAATGGATACGGGGTCTACCGGATACCCACCCATTTTCGGGAGTCTTGCGGAAATGGATACGGGGTCTACCGGATACCCACCCATTTTTGAGAGTCATGTGGAAAAGGATACGGGGTCTACCAGATACCCACCCATTTTTGAGAGTCATGTGGAAATGGATACGGGGTCTACCAGATACCCACCCATTTTTGGGAGTCTTGCGGAAATGGATACGGGGTCTACCGGATACCCACCCATTTTCGGGAGTCGTGCGGAAATGGATACGGGGTCTACCGGATACCCACCCATTTTTGAGAGTCATGTGGAAAAGGATACGGGGTCTACCAGATACCCACCCATTTTCGGGAGTCGTGCGGAAATGGATACGGGGTATACTGGATACCAACATATTTTTGGTGGTCATGAGATATGGGAATCTACTGGTACCCAACCAGTAGAAATGGATCGAGGTTTAGCCGAAATGCACATGCCTAACTTATACCTTTAGAATGAATCGATGATAATACTACCCAGAATCTATGATGTATAATCAATATTATTCTCTTTCAAAGGGAGAAAGAAAGATACAATACACCAAGAGAGCATCAAGCTGCATATCAACACATTTTGCTAAAGAAGTAAAGGACATTTTTAGTGGAGAAATATTTATGATGCTCCAGACTTGTAGACTAGAACATTATAAATCTGGGAAAGAAAGATTTCATGATCAGCAGTTACAAAGCTTAAAAGTGTACAAAAGCTCTGTAGGAATATCTTTTAATAGGTCCTAAAACCAACCTCAGAACTTGATTGAAGGGATTTAGAGTCAGGCTGAACTAAAAGAAACTATTTTTTTTTTTGCCAGTGCCTAGTCCTAATGTCTCGACCCTCCCAAAGTTAACCAACTTGCAACAAAGCCCTTCATAGCCCAGCAACCATGCAGGTAGAATTCAAGGTTCAAAGCGCATGAAGCCGTTTCCGTTTTTGAAAGCCTGATAGCTTATAAGTTAGACGTGTTAATGTTTATAAAGCACAGACCCACAATGGAAGGCTTTACAAGGGAAATCACTGGCCCAGTGCAAAGGGAATTCAAGGAAGGCGAACAGGCCGAGGTCCCTTGCACTTAATGAAAAAGTCAGTGAACTCGACAATGGCTCTCAAAGACATCCTCAAATTTACATGGGCGAGAAAGGCAGGCCCTGATTACAAGGCAGACACCTGAAATCCTTCATAATGTCATTTTCATTTCATGCTTTAGATGAAAATGTACATTTAGGTCGAGCAGTTTGATGGGCTGCGGAATGGCTTGCGTAGGAGAAAGGAGATGAGAAGAGAGAGGGAGATCGCCGGGCGTGACGTTTTCTTGAGGACTCTTCAAATGATATGAAAAGGAGAACATAGAAACTAGCGTAACGAATCAGACCAAGGATCTAGCTAGTCAACCATTCTGCAAGACTACTTTTCTGCAAAGCAGGGAAGGGAGAAAACCATATATACCCAGCATTTTGAACTAGGTCTGGCCAGTCTCCATTTCAGTCTCCATTCTAATAACAGTAACTGATGCTTGGACTAAAGAGTTTTATTGGTTATTTGGTGAGAATAAGAAATAGGAGAAATGACACATTTGTCTATGTAATTGTAGACTGATGCCGTAAGAATTCAAAGCCGGATTTTATATTCAGCTGTTATTGTTGTGTTCTTTCAATTGGTTTCTGACTTGTAGTAACCCTAAAGCAAGTCTATGATAGGATTTTCTTTAAAGGGAATTTTCCTTCCATCTGTATATATATAAAATATAATGTATATTTGTAGGACCGAGTTAACAACAAAACCACTGGGCCAGATCACACCAAATTTGGCCACAATACACCAACATATTCAAAGTATGACCCTAACAAAAAGAAAACAGGAATGAACATAACACCCCTCAAAATCTAGCAGCCCAAAACCCCATTCTCCAAAAAAGCAAGTACCCAGGCTTCCAAGCAGCAAGCCTATTCCATTGCATTCCAGCTCACCAAACAAGGATTCCCATAAGAAGAAAACGGCTAGGCCTTGAGGCTGCAAAGCTATTCACTGCTATTCCACCTGGCCAACAAAGGATTCCCATAAGCCACAGCAACGCGTGGCCAGGCACAGTATGCATACACACACACACACACACACACACACACACACACACACACATACATACATGGAAAGGATATTTGGAAAGGTAGAACCACATAGTGCAGATATAGATAGATAGATAGATAGATAGATAGATAGATAGATAGATAGATAGATAGATAGATAGATAGATAGATAGAGATATCTATACATATAAAAGAGTGATGGCATCACGGCGACCCAAAAAACAACAAAACTACAGGCCCCCCAACCTCGAAATTTGACAACACAACCCATCATCCACGCCTCTAGGTTGATACAACAAAAAGAAAAGAAAAATAAAGTCCTAATTAGAGAGAGAGGAATAATTGCTTTTATCCAATTGCTGCCAGTTAAAAGGCTAAGCTCCTCCAACTTGATTTCCTAGCAACCCAATAAAAAATAATAAAAAAACACAAAAAATGTAAAAAACTAAAAAATTAATACAATAAAATACTATAATAACAGAAAATAACTAAAAATAATACAAGAAAATAATGAAATATAAAAAATAAAAAGATAACTTACAATAAAATTAATTAAAAAATTTACAAATAACGTCAAATAAAAATTACACAACAATTTTTAACCAATACCACCACCACTTTGCCACAGCAATGCGTGGCCGGGCACAGCTAGTGTGTGTGTGTGTGTGTGTGTGTGTGTGTGTGTGTGTATATATGCACTATCATTAAGATTGCCCAAGTGTTTCTCCCTTTCCAAATATCCTTAACCCAAAAGAGAGCCAAGGTATAGACCAAACTCTCCTTTCTTCCCTTGCTTCCTGCCATATTATATATTTACAAATAGAATTCAGAAAACGTCTTTGCAGCATGTTCACGTAACTGCCTCTTTCCTCATGATGTTTTTATTTTAAGTGTTGTGACTCAGTAACAGTTGTTGGGAGGCATAAACACAGCCTGTTCTCCTCCTGGAGTCTTAGACGTTTAAAACATGTTGCTACTATGCCCGAGTAATCGGTTGCTACGCATTCTTGAGAAATCCTGGATGAAGTTTCAGGTATTTGAATGAGATGGGAGGAGCAAAGACCAGCATTTATTATTTAATGAAGTTTTGTCATGTTTTGCTTTATTTACAGAAGTTTTAGCATCGTTATTAGTGTCTACTTGCCTGTGCATTTTTCTTTGTCTCTTATTGTTGACATGGTCAATGGACTGATCAATAAACATATCTATTATGCTATTATGCTATTACGCTATTATGCTTCCTATTTGTTTCCTACTTGGAGTTTGCTCAGAGGCAATGGTTGGCAACTGTGGTAAGAGAGATCTTGACTAGAAAAGCTTTTGGACTGATCCACTAAGGCAGTGGTTCTCAACCTGTGGTCCCCAGATGTTTTTGGCCTACAAATGGGCCGAGCTGTGGCACAGCTGGTTAGTAGCCAACTGCAATAAATCACTACTGACCGAGACATCATGAGATCGAAGCCCAGGTCGGATTGAGCTCCCAACCATTAATAATAGCCTAGCTCGCTGTTGACCTAAGCAGCTATAAAGACAGTTGCATCTGCCGAGTAGAAAATTTAGGTACCGCTTTTTGCTGGCAGGCTAATTTTACTAATTTATGACACCATAGAACTGCCAGAAGTGTGCGGAAAGGAATGAGAAAGTACTCCATCAAGGACTCGGTGTCACAAGTGGACGGTGAAGTGGCAGCTCCCCCTGTGGCCAGAATTGAGCATACCCTCATGAAGCCGGAAGCTAGAAAATGTCAAATTGCCTTTGTGAGTGTCTATATGTGTTAGGGATTCCTCTTCTTCAGGAAGGGGAGCAGGAAAGTGTTCATGAATCTGAGGGTGAGTTAGAATCTGAGGAGGAGTTTTTGCAAGTACCCACATTTCAAGAAAGGTGAAAGGAAACAGAGCAGAGATGTCGTTCAGCTAGAATAGCTGCCAGAATGCAGATGAGTAATTGGAAACTGCCCTAGCAGCTATGAGGGGACTCAGGGCTGTAAAGCAGAAGCAGGTGCAGCCAGCTCTTGTTGGCAAGAAACTGACTCTAATGCCTTCGCTCCCTGTGTGCCTGCTCCGAGTCTGCATCTGGATTTATTGCTGTTTCTTTGTCTGAAGGAAGACTCCTATTTGATTTGGGACTGTATCAGAGACTAAGAACTGCATTTGCCCTAAGACTTCCTTGCTTCCTTTTGCATTATTCCACTGAGTGTGCTGGTAACAAACTACCTCTAATGCCTTTGCTCCCTGTGTGCCTGCTCTGAGTCTGCATCTGGATTTATTTCTGTTTCTTTGCAGTATTCCACTGAGTGTGCTGTACTTTATGTTTTGTTGAAGTAAAGCAGTTTTCATTTACTTACCACAGTGCTTAAGGCTGTTCTTGCAAGACAAAACAGGACAATATGTCGTAAGTCTAATGGCATTGATTGTTTTCTATGTATATGTGCATTGTGATCCACCCTGGGTCCCCTTCGGGGTGAGCAAGAAGGACAGAATATAACTACTGTAAATAAATAAATGAATAAATAACGCTGAGAAATCCCAGCTGTTAAGATTTCTGGGACTTAAAGGTCAAAAACATCTGAGAACCACTGCACCAAGGCTTTGCTCTTAGCCACATCTGGAACAAGTTCAAGCGTGACATGAATGAATTTGGCCATGAACGCTGCATTCTTTTGCTTCACTTCATTCTTTTTTTTGCATAAAATGTTAGAGATAGTCATTACCATGCAACTCGTAGATATCTCGCAGAGAGGAAGAATGCATCACAGAGATGCCATTTTGAGGCTGTGGCTTTGTGATTCCCGTACAGTCTCATTTCAGCTCAGGCTAAGCCTTCAGCTTCTGTAGAGCTTGCTTTGCCACCCTAAGTGAAAACCACGAGATCTGAGCTGTTCCGACAGCTTGCCTACCTGTGATCTGAACACTATGTAGCTTTCTTTAAGAGCGTAATTACCAGAGAAATCCAAGTCAGCTCTGATCGCGGTACTTCCCGAACTGCATCTCTCACCAGGAATCATCTCATCAGCTTTTGGAACCAACTACAGAAATTCATTTTCATATTTCAGAAGCAGACGCAGCTACCTGGATGTGGCACCAAAAGGAACGTGGAGAGTAAATGATACCTCTCATTCTCTCAGGGTGCTACATTTCTTACGAAAGATAATGAGTTCTGTAGAACTTAAGATTTCACATCTTTCGCTCCATAATGAAGTCTCGATGGAAAGATACAGAGAGCTAAAGTAGCTTCTCCACGAGTCGGTTGGAAGAAACTAAGTGAGACTTAAAATACGACTTTGCATCAAACACATGCAGGTGGGAGGGCGATGCAAAGGAAGTCAATGGAGGGCAATAACTATCAAGACTGTAGCAAGAGTGGAGAGTCAATTTAACTTTCTGACTCTGTGCTAAGGAAAATTCCTCTTCTGTAGCTGGTATTGGCTTTGGAGGAAAATTTCCATAAATTTGTCCAGCTGATGCTGTTTACACCGAATACTGTACTTCCAAAACCAATTTCGTGTGCGTGAGTAGTCCCTTTCCGCCAATTATTTCACATTGCTGCTTTGTTCATAGTTTCTGTGGCCAATTTGTCACCTGGTAGTCAACCTTCTGGTGATGAGCCTCTCTCTCTGTACTTTACTAGGTTGTTCCTGAGATGACAGACATATCACCCGTTGCCAGGGCCATACTCCAAGCATTAACAGCTTGGTACAATTTCCCAGGATTATTGCTCTGGGAGAATAATTTCCGAGAGACCAGGGATACTTCTGCCTCTGTAGTGCTTTGCAAAGCTTGAAAGAATCATTTTAAATTTTGTATTATGTCAATGTGTAAAATTTTCATATTTGTGTCTGTATCTTTTGATGTGTTTTATTTTGGTTGCTGTTTTTACCCGAGTTTGGCCCCATGCAAACCGACCCGAGTCCCTTTGGGGAGATGGAGATGGGGTACATAAATAAAGTATTATCATTATTTTATTGTATGACACAGCAAACGGGATATATAGGCTGGATTTCATATCACAAAATCGCAAGTCGAACACTTCCCAAGTGTTCGACTTATTATTATTATTATTATTATTATTATTATTATTATTATTATTATTATTATTATATGACACAGCAAACAAGATAGATATGCTGGATTTCGTTTCACAAAATCACAAGTCGAATACTTCCCAAGTGTCTAGGACTGTGTGATGTATTTTCGGATGATGCGTGCAGATCCCAGTAGGGTGGCCTTTTGCAGCTGGGTTATTATTATTATTATTATTATTATTATTATTATTATTATTATTATATGACACAGCAAGCAAGATAGCTATGCTGGATTTCGTAGTTGTGCCTCTGTTTGTAGTCAGTCTGTGCGATTTTCTTACAGCAGTTGAGGAGATGATCAATGGTTTCGTTGGTTTCCTTGCACAGTCTGCATTTTGGGTCATCAGCTGATTTTTCGATCTTGGCCTTAATTGCCTTTGTCCTGATGTCTTGCTCCTGGGCTGCAAGGATCAGGCCTTCTGTCTCCTTCTTCAGGGTCCCATTCGTGAGCCAGAGCCAGGTCTTCTCCTTCTCAGCATTTCCTTCAATTTTGTCAAGGAACTTTCCATGCAATGTTTTGTTGTGCCAGCTGTCAGCTCTAGTTTGTAGAGCGGTTTTCTTGTACTGGTTTTTTGTCTGCTGTGCTTTGAGGAGTTTCTGATTTTTGACTTCAATCAAAGCAGGTTCTTCACTTTGCTTTCCATATTCTGCCAGGGCATGTTCTTCTTCTTTGACTGCTTGTTTTACTTGTAAGAGTCCTCTGCCCCCTGATCTTCTAGGCATATATAGCTGGTCAACATCACTGCGAGGGTGCAGTGAGTAATTAATGGTCATGAGTTTTCTTGTTTTTCTGTCCAAATTGTCCAGTTCCGCCTGTGTCCAGTTTATGATGCCAGCAGTATATCTTATGACAGGTATGGCCCAGGTGTTTATGGCCTTGATGGTGTTGCCTCCATTGAGCTTTCTTTTGAGAATTTTTCTGACCCTTTGTGTGTATTCTTTACTGACCACAGTCTTCACATGTTCATGCTTGATGTTGTCCAGCTGTAATATGCCCAGATATTTATAGGCCTCTGGCTGGTGACACTTTATTGTTTGGCCATTGGGCATATTTATGCCCTCACTTTCAATGATTTTTCCCTTCTTCAATGCCACTGTCGAACATTTGTCCAAGCCAAACTCCATGCTGATATCAGTGCTAAAAATTCGGACAGTGTTAGTCAAAGACTGGACTTCAGTTTCCATTTTCCCATACAGCTTCAGGTCATCCATGTATATCAGATGTGAAATTTTGTGAGAATTCTTAGATGTTTGATAGCCGAGATTTGTTTTTTGTAAGATTGTTGACAGAGGGATCATGGCAATAATGAAAAGCAGAGGGGACAATGAGTCTCCCTGGAAAATTCCTCTCCTGATGTGACAAGTCCATAGCTTTCATTTCCAACAAACAGTTCAGTTTTCCAGTGCTCCATCATGTTTTCAATGAAGGTGCCAACGTTTTTACTAATCCCGATGGCGTCCAGGCACTTGATGATCCAGCTGTGTGGGAGTGAGTCAAAGGCCTTTTTGTAGTCAATCCTCGTCATGTTGTTATTATTATTATTATTATTATTATTATTATTATTATTATCAATTTTCAACCAATTCAGCACAGTCTGGAATGTTACAACTAAGTTTGGAGCGTAGCAACTACTTTTCAAAGCAAGGAGCACACAATTAAACACACACATTTTGCAACATAGTATAATCACTATATAATCCAATCCATTCTTCTTCATTAAGCATGCAATTTCTTGAATAAATACCTTCTCTCCATTGAATACGGTCCTTATTTTGATGCCAGAGAGTCGTAAGGTTTCTCGCATAACCTTCCTCTTCATCAGAGGCTACGGATGCCATTTCCATCACTCTCACTATATGATGGAAAGGGAAATGTAATGGAGGATTGAGTGTATATTTTATGTGCAATTTAAAATGAGGTACTTATGGGGTATATATCCTAATAATCGTCATTTAATTGAGTACTCTACTCAGCAAGACGTTTTCCCCAAAATTCATTTTTTGTTCGATGGTGCACCTGCCACCACTTAGATAGGTTTTCCCACCTTCTGGAGGATGTGAGGCCAGACACCATGAAGTTAATTGAAGCGGGGTGAAGTGCTAAAGTTAATTGAAGCAAAGGAGTCCAGGACCAAGGTGAAGTCATCTTCACTTAAGGTTCATATTTAGCGGGCAGTCATCCTAACACCCCAGCAAAAGGGAATAAAATTTGGTCTGTCAGATTTAATGATAGCGGAAAGTGGAGAGATGATATTAACATGCAGTCGAAGTGCCTCGCAGGAGACAGTTTACGGAGCCTGGGTTTTACTACTCGCATACGCCCGTACGATTGGATGTTGTATATTATAATGCAATATTTGGCTGTTTGGACTAAAGTGGGGATGCGGAGTTGTACAAACCTTGCAAAGCAAAAGGATTTAGACACAGCGAGGGTGTTTCCACACAAGCAGCATGAATTTTCTTTGAAAGGTTCGGGATAATAATTCTTCTTGAACTGCATGAAATATTCCACAGATGCGTGTATGTTATGTCCCACCTCAAAACAAGGTGTCTCAGTTGCAAAAGCCAATCTCTCCGATTCTCCTCATCCTCTCTTCTTTCCCACAGCAATCCATTATTTTCTCTCCCTATCCATGGTTGAGGTTTCCATCAGCACAAGATCTATGAGGGTTGAATGAAAAGTAATGCCTCCACCTTCATTACTTGGGTTTGGATAGGAATATTTTCATAAATCGAACACAGAAATAATCCTTAGAATGTGCTCTTTAACTACCACTATTCATTCTTCCACATCATCATCAGACAATTGGATACATTTCTGCCAATGATGAACAAGTTTTCTGAAGCCGTCACGGAAGAAGTTGACACTTTGTTTACGCAACCGGCGTCTCACAGTCCCCATCGTGCACAGATCTTCCGATAGCCAAGCAAAGCAATAATGTGACCCATACGTTCTTGTGAAATGCCGATGATGCTTGAAATTTCTCTCTGAGGGATACGACGATCATCCTGAATCAATCTGTCAACTTTTTGCTTGTAAAACTCAGTGGTTGCTGTCACAGGATGTCCAACTCTTTGTCACGCAAGTCAGATGTTCCACCTCAACATCTTTAAACTTACTCGTCCAACAACTCACAGTACTCACGTCAACACAATCACCATAAACAGCTTGCATTCTCTGATGAATCTCCTTTGGAGTGACACCTTTTGCTGTCAAGAATTCAGTGACTTCACGTTGCTTAAGTCGCATTGACCGACCATCTGCACAGGGTTCCATACTTCGCACTTTAACAACACAACCGTTCAATGCTAATGCTTCTCCGTCTGCGCAGGGTTCCATACTTCGCTCTTTAACAACACAACCATCCAATGCTAAGGCTTCCCCGTCTGCACAGGGTTCCATACTTCGCTCTTTAACAACACAACCATCCAATGCTAATGCTTCTCCGTCTGCTTAGGGTTCCATACTTCGCTCTTTAACAACACAACCATCCAATGCTAAGGCTTCCCCGTCTGCACAGGGTTCCATACTTCGCTCTTTAACAACACAACCATCCAATGCTAATGCTTCTCCGTCTGCTTAGGGTTCCATACTTCGCACTTTAACAACACAACCGTTCAATTCTAAAGCTTCCCCATCTGTGCAGGGTTCCATACTTCGCACTTTAACAACACAACCGTTCAATGCTAAGGCTTCCCCGTTTGTGCAGGGTTCCATACTTTGCACTTTAACAACACAACCGTTCAATGCTAAGGCTTCCCTGTTGCGCAGGGTTCCATACTTCGCACTTTAACAACACAACCATTCAATGCTAAGGCTTCTCCTTCTGCTCAGTGTTCCATACTTCGCACTTTAACAACACAGCCGTTCAATGCTAAGGCTTCCCACTAAATGCAACTGTCGAGGAGAGTCTACTGAAAAAGCCAGTACCTGCCAGTAGTTGAGGAGTTACGAAGGTGGAGGCATTACTTTTCATTCAACCCTCGTAGAATGTAAATCATAGCACAAATGCACTTTGGATACACAATAAAACACAACCCGATCCAATCTGATTGCTGTCAAATTGGAAAGAGGAACGGAGGAGCCAATAGTTGAAATAAACACAAGAATGACTTTGCATCTTTAAGATAAAAGATTAACTCATAATGCAAAGGGATATGCATATCCTACAAAGCAGATTAGCAGAGTCAAGGAATATTGACAAAATGGGCAAAAAAAACCCCACAATCCAACAGCTGGTATTTATGGTTTGTTTATTTATTTTTAAAGCTTTAATCTAGAGAGATTCCGCATGCCCTAGTTTTATAAGCCCTTGACAACAATTAAAACCTTCAGATGAAAATTAAAACAAACTCACAACCAAGAAAGTTTTATTATATTTTTGTATACTAATCTAAAGCACAACCCTCGTTACCGAGGAAGAAAATGAGCACAGTGGGTGTAAAAAAGAAATGTTCTTTGGATGTGTCGTGACAGTTGTGAAAATGATTATATTCAGCAAAAAAAGCTCTTAAATAATGATGTTGCTCAGTTGAAATTTATTCGAGCTATTGCTCCTCCGCGCAGCTGGAGAATGCTGAAAAGGGATGGGTACAAATCAGAAATTCTTAAGAGTTCACCGGGGGAGGAAGTGGAATAATTCATTTTAACTTCTCTTGTAGGAAAGGCAAATAATATCTTAAGGGCTTCCATACTCCGTGGGTGATAGTTGACTTGTGCTCTTCCAATCTGACACTTCTTTGATGGCCTTCAGGGTAAAGCGAAGACATCTAAATCAGACTTGACCCCTCCAGGTGTTTTGGACTTCAACTCCCACAATTCCTAACAGCCGGTAGGTTGTTAGGAATTGTGGGAGTTGAAGTCCAAAAACACCTGGAGGGCCCAAGTTTGTCCATGGCTGATCTAGATGGCAACTTTTCTAATTCTGTGAAATTTTGTATTTGTAAAGTCTGTTTCCTTCTCCTTTACTCCTTTCTGTTCAGAGCTTAGAAATCTTAATCTCCAAACATATTGGATTTGTTCTCCATCTGTCAGACTTTGGATTCTTTATCTGAATGATTCGATCATGTCATCGAACACAATATATTGCATTGAGTGGCATCCCGAAGGGCCACCTGCTATGATATTACTGGAGGAGTTGGGTGTTGAAAAGTGGAAATAATGCTTACCTTTGTTACTTGGGTTTGGATGGGAATATTTTAATAAATCAAATGCAGAAATATTCCTTAGAATGTGCTCTTTAACTACCACTATTCACTTTTCCACATAATCACCAGACAATTAGATATATTTCTGCCAACTATGAACAAGTTTTCTGAAGCCGTCACGGAAGACGTCGACACTCTGTTTCCGCAACCAACGTCTCACAGTTCTCTCAACGTCTTCATCAGAAGCATAATGATATCCGCACAGATCTTTCATTATCGGGAACAGATGGAACAGATGGATTCTCTGATGAATCACCTTTGAGGTGACATCTTCTCCTGTCAAGAATTCAAAGACTGCACATTGCTTAAGTCGCATTGACCGACTGTCTGCACAGGGTTCCATACTTCGCACTTTAACAACACAACCGTTCAATGCCAAGGCTTCTGCCAAATGGAACTGTGGAACTGAACAAGACAGTACCTGCCGCAGACCAGGACTGCCATCTGTTGAGGAGTTACAAAGGTGGAGGCATTACTTTTCATTCAACCCTTGTGTATATATCAGTCACTGAATAAGTTTATCAAAATTAGTTGTGGACTGCTTGATGTTTTTCATAGACCTGGTTAGAAGCCAGCTGCAATAAATCACTCTGACCATGAGGTCATGAGTTCGAGGCCAGCCCATGTCGGGGTGCGCACCCGACAATTTAAATAAAAAATAGCCCCTGCTTGTTGTTGACCTAAGCAACCTGAAAGATAGTTGCATCTATCAAGTAGGAAATTTAGGTACCACTTATATGTGTGGAGGCTAATTTACGACACCATAAAAATCCTCCAGCAAGTGTTTGGAATGAGGAAGTTGCCGTCGCAGTGGATGATGAAGCAGGTGCTCCCCCTGTGGCCGGAATCAAGCATACCATCAGGAAGCTGGAAGCTGGAGAAGGTTTAAATTGCCTCTGTATCTGTCTCTGTCTCTGTTCTATGTTATATGGCATTGAACATTTGCCTTATATGTGTCAACTAGCTATGCCTGGCCACGCGTTGCTGTGGCTAGGACTTAATTTTTCTTTTCTTTTTGTTGTATGAACATAGAGGCGTGGATGAGAGGTTGTGCTGTCAATTTTCGAGGTTGTGGGGCGTTTAGTTTAGTTGTTTTGTCCGGTGCCGTGATTCCATTACCCTTTTATATATATAGATGTGATCCGCCCTGAGTCCCCTTCGGGGTGAGAAGGGTGGAATATAAATACTGTAAGTAAATAAATAAATACATAAATAAATAAACTATCATGAAGGCAGATAATACTTCTCTGGAGAGGGAGATTTTTACGCACCATCCTTGAAGAATAATCTCACCCAATATATTTGATTATCATGCAAGGTGATTTTTCTGACGTGTCTCAACCCACGCCTGACATCACTATTAGCATCAGAGAATAATATCTGCTTTATATTTCACTTGTATTTTTCTTACCTTGGGAAAAAAGAATAACGACCATTAGGATGTGTAATTAATGTTCCCCTTACCAGTGCCAGCGTGCCAATCAAACTGGAATCTCCCATAGCAATCCATTTCGAAAAACAGGAGCGATGATCATAGATTCCTCACATCATACCCACCTTAACCTTGGAGCACGAAGGAAATAATTAAGAGGGTAGGAGTAAAAAATTACAATGGGATGCAGAAAAGGACGAGTTCACGGAGGTACGCGGAAACCAAAAGGCAGGGAGAGAAATTAGCATTGGCCATGAGCTGAGTGAGAAGGCCAACTTCTCCGCTTTCTGAAAGTCTTCAAATGTAAAATGCCTCTTGATTCTCCTCATAAGAATTCTTTTAATATGATAATACACACAGCGCTACTCACTTAGTCCTTAACATTCCACATGCATAGTTTTATTACACTTGTTGAAATGTTATCGAGAAAATGAAAGATAGGAAGATTCAATTTGGAGCAAGTCTGTAGTACTGTCAGGCAGATATGACTAGATATTAACCAAGGATATTAACCATGCTCATACACTACTAATTACTCATTCTCATTGCTACTTGAAGAGGGACTTGGGCTATCCTCATTCCTGAGATATTTGTTATAAGGTCTGGTAAAATGGGATGGATGGTAAAATGGGTTTACAGGGTTGCCCTTAGATACCTTGTATATCCATCTGATCCTGATTTTATATCTTTCAACTGTCCCAATTTACAAACTGTCCCACTTTTTGAATGTTCTAGTTTTTTCCTCCTCCCGCTCTCCACCATTGTCACCATCTTATTTCAGTTGCAAACAAACCGAGTTCCAAGTGTAAACTTGTTTGCTCTTGCTTAACTCAGCAGGCGGCGAAATGTTTTGTATGCAAATTCATCTGTGGAATGTTTAATATGTAAATTCAAACTTTCTCCATTTCGCTTTGCAAATTGCGTCCGTTATAATTTACTTCTTATTTTGGCAATGAATTGGAGAGCTACTATATTACAGTGCAGTGTTTTACACTGCTGGACTGGACCATAGGAGATCCAAGATGGAGCATATCTGGAGTTAAAAAACTTGGAGCCCCCAGTGATGCAGTGGGTTAAACTGCTGAGCTGCTGAACATGCTGACCGAAAGGTCAGCGGTTCCAATCTGGGGACCGGAGTGAGCTCCCACTGTTAGCCCCAGCTTCTGCCAACCTAGCATTTCGAAAACATGCAAATGTGAGTACCTCAATATATATCGCTCCGTTGGGAAAGTAACAGCACTCCATGCCGTCATGCCAGTGGCCACATGACCTTGGAGGTGTTTACGGACAACACCAGCTCTTTGGCTTAGAAATTCAATCCTACATGGGTTGAATGAAAAGTAATGCCTCCACCTTCGTAACTCCTCAACAGATGGCAGTCCTGGTCTATGGCAGGTCCTGGCTTGTTCAGAAGACTCTCCTCTACAGTGAGTTCTATTTGGCGGGAAGCCTTAGCATTGAACGGTTGTGTTGTTGAAGTGCGAAGTATGGAACCCTGCGCAGATGGGGAAACCTTAGCATTGAACGGTTGTGTTGTTAAAGTGCAAAGTATGGAACCCTGCGCAGACAGGGCAGCCTTAGCATTGAATGGTTGTGTTGTTGAATGTGAAGTATGGAACCCTGTGCAGACAAGGAAGCCTTAGCATTGAAGGGGTGTGTTGTTAAAGTGTGAAGTATGGAACCCTGCACAGACGGAGAAGCCTTAGCATTGAATGGTTGTGTTGTTAAAGTATGAAGTATGGAACCCTGCTCAGACGGGAAGCCTTAGCATTGAACGGTCATGTTGTTAAAGTGTGAAGTATGGAACCCTGCACAGAAGGTCAGTCAATGCGACTTAAGCAACGTGCAGTCATTGAATTCTTGACAGCAGAAGGTGTCACCCCAAAGGAGATTCAACAGAGAATGCAAGCTGTTTATGGGGATTGTGTTGATGTGAGTCCTGTGCATTGTTGGGCGAGTAAGTTTAAAGATGTTGAGGTGGGAACATCTGACTTGCGTGAGAAACAAAGAGTTGGACGTCCTGTGACAGCAACCACAGAGCTTCACAAGCAAAAGTTTGACAGATTGATTCAGGACGATCCTCAAAAAAGTGCAGAACCTAGGATGGTGTAAGATTTCCCAGGAGTAGAAGACTGTACACCGTGCAAAATTTTGCTGTTTATGCCCATGCATTTGGAGCAGCTCAAACTCCACTCAAACGCTGGACTTGTTTACATTCTGAGAAGGAACCTGAACTCTGCACTGTATAAATTCTGGCCAAAGAGTCCTCCAACTTTTAACAGGAGGTATCCAAGAGGGAAAATTGAGGACGATGATTTGCAAGAAAAGATATAAGAAGATAAACATTATCCCAGGTAAGTAGCAGAAAGAAAGCAGAAAGCATGAGAATGTGAATGTATACTTATTATGTATGCACCAGGTTTTGACTGCCAATGTTTTGAGCCCGAGAAAATCTTTGGAATTGTAGATTATTTCTGTTGTTGTGTTGGGAGAAGACTTTTTGGGGTTTTTTTGTATGTAAATCTGTATGCTACTAGGAAACATTATTTTCAATGGCAGCTGAAGAGATGCTAAGCTGCTTAAAATCTGCAGAGATAATGTGAGTGGAGTGCCGTCTTTCTTGCTTACAAAAGGCTTATTATTTGATGCCTAATAATTAAGAATCTAGATGGCTAATCACAGTGGCGTGTTTCCACCAACACAATTTCCGAAACTGTTCTACAAGATTATGGCTTTATCCCGTGACTTCTCAAATAAGAACATTAAAAGGCCACCATTGTTAATTTATCCCTTTCTTGAAATCCTTGCACATAAGAAAGCTTCATTAATTCATTAAAAGGAAATTCAATCCTTGTTTTTCCAGAATTGGAAGGAAGTTCTAATCCCTTCATAAATGTGTGTGGCTTTGATAGAGAGAGCATGGAAGAGCCGTGGAGGGTCCATGCCACCTTGGAGATATCTTAGGCTTCTTCTAAATTTCTGTATATCCCATGATCTGATCCCAGGTTATCTGTTTATCTCAGATTATATGGCAGTGGAGATGTATATAATCTAGTTCAAAGCAGATAACCTGGGATCAGATAGTCAAAACTAAGGATGGTGAAGCAAGAACCCTATTAGGTCCACATTCTCAGTCAGTGAAGAAGGGCCTCCAGTAGCCTTGGACCTCTTCACATGACGCTTTGGGGCCATGTTGTTGCTCCACAAAAGGGAAGGCACATGGGATGGCCATTACGGTGTAAAATCTGTGACTATTCAAATACAAGTTCAATAAAGTCTGTCAATATTGTAATCCACAAAGGGAACCCGATAGTTCCGCCAAGTAGTGGGAGTAGTCCGTAACACTGTCCAAACTGGATCAGCCAGAAGTTGCAAGGAACAAGGACAAGACACTGTAATCCACAAGGAAAGCAGTTGCCAAGGAGTCGAGGAATTGAGGTTAACAAGGCAAGGTATACTCAAGAGTCACGAAGCACGAACGCAGCCTGGAAATCCTGAAATCAGGCACGGGAACAAGGCAAGGAGCAAGAGGCAAGAGCATAGATTCTTTTTCCAGGAATAGCAAAGTTGACACCGCACCCAGAGAAGGGAGCGAAACACTTTTAAGGGGATTCCAAGGCTACAGTTCAATGAGAATAGATACATGCCGAAATTCACAAGGGAAAGTTAGTCATTAAAGCGTCTGAGAGCCAAACGTCTACTCCTTCGCAATTCTTCTCTTTGCCTCCTTTCCATTGCAAAAGATTCCCTCTGATTAAAAACCGCATCCTCTCTAGCGTCAACAACATCTGGCAAAACCAGTCTTGAGGAAGGATCGGAATGCTCACCAATTAGCGGATCCTCAGGCACCACAACTTCAGGCATCTGCAAAGGCATTGAGGGATGATCCAAGTCCTGAATGGGCCCAAAATCCGAGTCAAACTCTGAATCCCACTCCAACTCCTGCTGCAAAGCAGATTGTGGTGGCGGAGGTACAACATCAGGTCTTGCAAACTCTGGAATGTGTCTTCCGTATATTTACCTAGAATGTGGTCTTCCTCTTTCCCCACTGCCTTCTATCTTCTCGAACACTACTGTAGCATCTTTTCTCAAGCACTACTGTATCATCTTTTTCTCCAGGAAAAGGTGTGCCTTCTCATGATATGGCCATCAGCCCATAAATGGCCACACCATCCAAGGCATTAAAGCTACATTGCAGAACTTACAATGGAAAATAATGCTTTTTGGTAGCTTACAATAGTTTCAGTTTAGTCATTTGGCTTCAAGAGAAAGTTCAGGCTTGGTTATCTTTCTAGGATTTATTTATTATTTGTTTTGGAAGCCCATTCCCTTCATGTTCCATGATCACTGACTCATTCATCAACAATGTCAATGAGAATGAACCCTTCACTACATCTGGGTGGAAGAATCAGAAGATTATTTTAGGATTGGTCCTAATAATCCTCCAATAGGCACCATCAAGGACAGATGTTGAGAATGAAGCTCAAGTTCTGGGATGGCCAAGGATCATTGACAATACATCGGTCAATACATTCTACAACACATTGGTCAAGGATCAACTGACTGACAAGCTTGGTCTACCCCCTCCCCAGTCACCACCAAGATACAGAATTCACCTTATTGTAGAAAGAGAAGAATCTTTGGAACCAAGGCTTTGAACTTCAAGAATTTCAGTTCAGGGACTTATCTCCATCACATGTACATTATTCCACGCATAGGATCTATGATTTCTAGGAACGATTGTGTTGTGACTCAGCCTCAGAGTGACTCTGATGAGGATTTTGGGATACAGGTTCAAGATGAAGGGATTCAGGTTCAGGATGAGTTTCAAGATGACTCTGATGGGAATTATGGGATTCAGGTGCAGGGTGTTCCTGCTGTAGAAGATGGGGAACAGGGAGGCTTTCCCATGGGAGGAAATGGTGTTGTTGATGCTGAAGGTTCACAGGTGCAAGAAGCAGGAAGGGAGAGAAGCTCCCAGCCTGATAAAACTAATGGACAGTTTGGCCTTGACGATACAGCATCATCTCTCGACTGGGCCAGATGCTTGGAATTTAGGGGGGTTCACAGAAGTCTTAGAATAGCAAATAAGAGAGAGGTCAAAGGGCAAAGGAATGCCTTCATGTTATGCTATTAAAACAGTCTTCTGAGAGAGGAATCTTTGTCAAAGCAATGTCTCTTTCAATCAAGAAGCAAGTTTTGCTTTCCTGGGTTATCTTGTAGCCTTGATGTATTCTCGCTCATTGGACTTTGTCATGTACTGGAAGGACTTTGTTTCATGCCAAGTGTTTCTTTGGATTATTTCTTACAGCCTTGTTTTGCAACTATCTTTTGGGACTGAAAATTTGCCTTTTAAGAACTATCTTTTCTCCTATTTCCAATAAACTACAAAAGACTATAACCTGTGTGCTTCCTGGTGTATTTTAGCAAGGTGAAGCTAACCTGAGGTGCGACAGATTGGGACAGAAGCATTTTTCTAGATCTGGAGTATTATCTACGACTTCTGGTCCTGGCTCTATTTTGCTGGCATTCCAACATAGCTAACTCAGCATGATTTGCCAAAATAACAGGAATGCTGAGTGTGATCAAAAGATCTAAATAGTAGAGCATCTCTCTGAGGGGAAACAAAGTTGACGCTCTGGGACTTAACCCAAAAAGGAGTTGATTAAAAAAGCAAAGTTATTATATTATTACAGTCAATGTGATGTGGGCGAACTGGGGACTGAATTTAGTCAAGGTGTGCCAAGATGAGAGAAGAAGAAATGAGAATAAGGAGATAGATGCAGAGGTAGTGCCAGTGGGGTAAACAAAAGTATCAGGAACAATGGGAAAAAGCAGAAGAGAAAGAAAATGAATGCAAATGCGCTGCTCATATACCTTCTAACCAACTGGGTTTTGCACTCACTGCCAGGGCCTGCCCAAGGTAATTTTCAAGTGTAGGCAAACAGAATTTTGACGACCCCCAAACCAATCACTGAAAAATAAAAGCGCTGGATAAGTGAAAATGTTGGATAATAAGGAGGGATTAAGAAAAAGCCTATTAAACATGAATTTACATTATGATTTTACAAATTAAGCAAAAAAAATCATGTTTTACAACAAATTGACAGAAAAAGCAGTTCAATACATGGTAATGTTATGAAGGAATTACTATATTTGCGAATTTAGCACCAAACATTGAACTGAGATATAGGGCAGTGTGGACTCAGATAACTCAGTTCAAAACAGATATTGTGGATTATTCTGCTTTGATATTCTGGGTTATATGGCTGTGTGGAAGAGCACTGAGGGTCCTTCCACACAGCCATATAACCCAGAATATCAATTCACAATTAAAAGGCCACCGAAAGGGAATTTGGCCTCTGGTATTTAAAAAACTCTTAAATCAAGACAGTGAATAAAGAATTCCAGACAGAAAACAATCAGGGCCAGCTAACACCTCCCAACAATGGATTGGGAGGCAACTGCCTAAATTGCCTTATGGTTGAACCACCCCTGCTGACTGCAACTGGGTGATCTGAAATAATCTCTTCTAACATTGGAGGTCTGGCTTGTTGCATTGCTTTGTGGCTTATGATTCAACTTTTTCCGTGGTTGAATTCATCATTCCTCGCTTTACTTCATAGAATGTGATCCGAAATAAAAAATTTAGCCAAATTGATGCACCTCTCCAAGTCCCTCCCGCAAGACACAGGTAAAGCAACCATTAGTATGGCATAACGCTACCCTCATACTAACTTTAGTATTCTCGTTGCTGCAAAGCAAATAAAAAACCTCATCATGTGCCGATTTCTCCCTCAGAATGAATGGATAATGCCCTTAATCTGCCGCTAATCTAATAATGTCCCTGCATAATTAGATGTTATGAATATGAACCGTTGATTGGACATATTGTTAAGGGATTAAAAATAAATGAGGAGGTAGGTACTGCATTATAATTGGGCACAGATTAGTTTTCATATTAGGTTATTATAGGAAAGGCCTATGATGAGGAAAAGGCGGGTGGGATACGTAAAAAAGCACAAGAACTTTTCCCAAAGGTTTAACAGTTCAGTGAATCTAGGGTTGCTCAATCTGAGCAGGAGGGAGAAGACACATTTGGTTCTCTTTCTCTCGCCAATCATGCTCATTTAGCAAGCATTTGCATCTTTACACAAACCTGTTTCATACATGTATGCATGCCACTTCATTTATCTTTATGATAATTATAGCTGATGTCCTAAATTTGTGTTACATAGCATACATTTCCATATGGGGGCCGGGCTGTGGCGCAGGCTGGTTAGCAGCCAGCTGCAATAAATCACTCTGACCAAGAGGTCATGAGTGGCGGAGTGAGCACCCGACAATTAAAAATAAAATATAGCCCCTGCTCGATGCTGACCTAAGCAACCCAAAAGATAGTTGCATCTATCATCTTATATGTGGGGAGGCTAATTTACAACACCATAAAAATCATCCAGCCACCGTTGGAATGAGGAAGTTGCCGTTGCAGTGCATGATGAAGCAGCTGCTCCCCCTGTGGCCGGAATCAAGCATATCCTCAGGAAGCTGGAAGCTGGAGAAGGTTTAAATTGCCTCTGTGTCTGTCTCTGTCTCTGTTCTATGTTCATATGGCATTGAATGTTTGCCTTATATGTGTACAATGTGATCCACCCTGAGTCCCCTTCGGGGTGAGAAGGGCGGAATATAAATACTGTAAATAAATAAATAAATAAATAAGGGGAGTTATATGCATTCATTGTGCTATGCAAGCCTTGAGTTGAATGACAATGTTATGCCACCTAACCAAGACACCAAATGTACACATCCATGTGCATGGGCACTTGTAAATCCATTCACAATGGCACCTTATCCAGAAGGTGAGCCTTGACTTCTGTAACATTTGGCATCAGACAAAAATTCCGGGTTTTAGCCTGCCACTTTTGGACTCTCGCTTGCTGAGGTGTTCCTGCCTCCTTCATGCAATAAATAATAATAATAATAATAATAATAATAATAATAATAATAATAATAATAATAATAATACTTTATTTATATCCCGCCACCATCTCCCCGTGGGGACCCAGGGCAGCTCACAATGTTACAAAAGTAACAGCACAAATACATTAACAATATACACCAGGGGTCCCCAAACTAAGGCCTGGGGGCCGGATGCGGCCCATCGAAGCCATTTATCCGGCCCCCACGGCACAAGGGCAGAAGGGGGTTGGGATAAATGACCCAAGGGGTCTCTTCTTCTCTTACAACCCTTATTATTATTATTATTATTATTATTATTATTATTATTATTATTATTATTATTATTATTATTATCGAGCCTGGGAGGCCATCTGTAAGGGGTACTTTGCTTGTGCTTTTGGTGCACAGAGGCAGAAGGGGGTTGGACTCAAGGGTCTTATTATTATTATTATTAACATTGAGGCTGGGAGGCCATCCGTCAGGGGTGCTTTGCTTGTGCTTTTGGTGCACAGAGGCAGAAGGGGATTGGACTCAATGGCCCAAGGGGTCTCTTCCAATCCTCTTTATTATTATTTTTATCATTTATTATTAATATTACTAGCTGTGCCCGGCTACGCGTTGCTGTGGCGTTGTCTGGTGGTGTTGGTGAGAAATTGTTGAGTTAGTGGTGGTATTGAATGTCTGTTGTATGGTTGTCTTTATGTTTAGTATGCACACTGAAGTGGATTATATGGCAGTGTGGAGTCAAGATAATCCAGTGCAAAACAGATAATATAAGATTATAAATGGGTTATATAGCTGTGTGGAAGGGCCTTGAGTCTACACTACCATATAATCCAGTTAAAATCTCATAATCTATGGAAGAGGCCTAAGTGAGGCCTAACTCTGCCTGTCCCCTGGGCTGAGTGGGTTGCTAGGAGACCAAGTGGGTGGAGCTTAGCCTTCAAACTGGCAGCAATTGGATAAAAACAATTATTGCTCTCCCTCTAAATAGGATTTTCTTTTTCTTTTCTTTTTGTTGTATCAACCTAGAGCCGTGGATGATGGGTTGTGTTGTCAAATTTCGAGGTTGGGGGGCCTGTAGTTTTGTTGTTTTGTCCGCTGCCTTGATGCCATCACTCTTTTATATATATAGATTGCTCGGTGGCCAACTATAGTCCGGCCCTCCAACGGTCCAAAGGATCGTGAACTGGCCCCCTGTTTAAAAAGTTTGGGGACCCCTGATATACACAGTTTAAAACACAAGAAGATGATAAAACAGGAGTTAAAACCAAAGTTTATACAACAGTAAAGTCCAGTAAAGTCCAGTAAAGTCCAGTAAAGTCCAGAGAAGCAAGATCTGGACCCTTCGGTGTTGGTAAAAACGGTAAAGGTTTTCCCTGACATTAAGTCCAGTCATGACCGACTTTGCGGTTTGGTGCTCATCTCCATTTCTAAGCCAAAGAACCAGCATGACTGCATGTGGCTGGCATGACTGCATGGAGCGCCATTAGTAGGCTTTGCAAAAGAAATAGAGAAATGCTTTCAGTTTGAGGCAAAAACTATTGAGGAACAATGGGGACCTGCATCACTTCCAGAGAAACAATAAACCTGGTTTCACTCAGTCACTCTACGTGTTTCTTTAAAGTTAAAGGATAAATTCTCCAGTTATTTCCTGGGGTGTGAGGTTCGCCATGAACACTATTCGCCCAGCTCTTTTCCACACCCTTCACACAAACAACAATGGCTTCTTATTCTTGTCATTTTTGCTTCTGGAAGCAAACTGGCGACAACTTTGCATCCCTCACAATACTTGGGCAAAATATTATTTAAGAGCGTGCTTTCTCTCTGCCTTTCGGGGGTAGATGGAGCCCATCAAAAACACGTGGAGAATATTTCAAAAATAATGTCTGCCTCTTGTCTTTTTTCTTCTCCCTCTGGGGAGAGGAAAATCTCAGAAATTTCCCCAGAAAATGCCTGCTGAGACGTTTCCGTTCAGCCTTGTTTTTGAATTGTTGCTAACTGATTGTTAGACAATTATGCTTTACTGAAATGGCTTTAGTCTAAAGAACAAACATCGTTTGGGCTTTTAAATCAACAGAAGATGAGATTATTGCAAAATTAATGAATACAGCACTAAAGAGAGACTTTTTTTCCAGTGAGCAATAATGCCGCTCACAAAATGATCCATGGTATAAAAATCAGTGCCTTGGCAGTATGGATAGGATGGAAATGGCTGGATTTACAATGAAATGTCTTCTAGAAGAGGCCAGGCACAGGTGCTGGGGTCAGTTTAGGCCTTATATATGTATATATGTATATATTCCACCATCAGCAATGTTGCCTTTGAAATATAGTAAAGGTAAAGGTTTCCCCCCTGACATTAAGTCTAATTGTGTCCAACTCTAGGGATTGGTGCTCATCTCCATTTCTAAGCCGAAGAGCCGGCGTTGTTCGTAGACACCTTCAAGGTCATGGGCTGTAGCACAGCTGGTAAATCACCAGAAGTAATAAGATCTGCCGACTAAAAGGAGGCCAGTTTGAAACCCGGTGTCCTGTTTTGTCTTACGCCTTAAGACACTGTGGTAAGTAAATGAAAACTGCTTTACTTCAGCAAAACATAAAGTACAGCACACTCAGTGAAATAACGCAAAAGAAAGCCATGAATTCTTACTTCAGACAAAGAAACAGGCATAAATCCAGATGCAGACTTGGAGCAGGCACACAGAGAGTGAAGGCATTAGAGTCAGTTTGTTACCAGCAAGAGCTGGCTGCACCTGCTTCTGCTTTATAGCCCTGAGTCCCCTCACAGCTGGTAGGGCAGTTCCCAATTACTCAGCTGCATTTCTGGCAGCTATTCTAGCTGAACAACGTCTCTGCTCTGTTTCCTTTTGCCTCTCCTGAAATGTGGGCACTTGCAAAGTCTCCTCCTCAGACTCCAACTCACCCTCAGATTCATGAACACTTTCCTGCTCCCCTTCCTCTTCTGAAGAAGAGGAATACCTGACACTCGGCTGGAGTGAGCACTCGACTGTCAAGCCCAGCTCACTGTTTACCTGAGCAGTTTGAAAACAGCTGAGGAATTAAGTAGAGAAATTAGGTATCGCTAATTTAGCGGGGGAGGTATTTTAGGATACCATAAAATGCCGGTGACTGAAAGGAAGGAGGAAGTCCTGATGGCTCTTCATCATAGAAAATGGAGCAACAGCACCCCCCTGTGGCTGAATCCGAGAATGACCTCCAAGGCACCGAAGCTGGACATCAAAATACAACATACCTCCTTTCTGTCTGTTCTGTTCCGTTCTGTCTGTCCAAAACGGCATTGAATGTTTGCCATGTATGTGTACTGTGATCCGTCCTGAGTCCCCTTGGGGAGATAGGGCAGAATATAAATAATCTGTTGTTATTATTATTATTATTATTATTATTATTATTATTATTATTGCTAGGTCATGTGGCCGACATGATTGCATGAAGCGTCATAACTTCCCACCAAAGCGGTACCTATTGATTTACTCACATTTGCATGTTTTCGAACTGCTAGGTTGGCAGAAGCTGGGACTAACAATGGGAGTTTACCCTGTCTGTGGATTCAAACTGCCAACCTTCCGACCAGCTTAGTGGTTTAACCTGTCAGAGTATTTGCAGCGCAGCAGTAGTTGGATGGAAGCAATGGAGCGCAGAATGAAGAGACACTCAGAGAAACTATTTACAAAGTTTTACTGTTTGCAGCAGTAATCAACACAAACAGACTTGCAGACAACAGACGAGCACTGGACTGTTCTGTTCTCCAACAGAACTTTAAATGAACTCTAGACAGACAGAACTCAACTGAACTGACGCAATCGGTATGCACAAACACTTGTGTCTGGATACTCCCTAGTTCCAGCCACACATCAAGGTCATCATAGCTTCTTGGCACTTAACTCTTTCCACACTATGGTACATTGTGGATGATGCAATCAGTTGCAATACAAGCATGGCACAAATTGCATTTAAACACTATCAATACACAAATCCCACATTAACATAACCCGCTGCACCACTGCAACCCCTTCATTAATGTATAACAGTGGTTCTCGACCTGGGTTCCCCAGATATTTTTGGCCTTCAACTTCCAGAAATCCCATCCAGTTTACCAGCTGTTAGGATTTCTGGGAGTTGAAGGCCAAAGACATCTGGAGACCCCAGGTTGAGAACCACTGATGTATAAAGTTTAATTTTTAAATGTGGATAAAATGGATATCTAATAGTATTTCTGAATGGCTCTCCTTTTACAAATATACATTTTGGATGCTTTTAAAAGGTTAGTAGAATGTGTAAACTCTTCCAAGGATTCAAACCAGCATGCCTCCATAGTTTTATAAGCACCTAGCTGTGCCTGGCCACGCGTTGCTGTGGCGAAGTCTGGTGGTATGGGAAATAAAGTATTGAGGAATTGGTGGTAGTTAAGGTTAAGGATAAAGGTTTTCCCCTGACATTAAGTCCATTATAAATGGGTTATATAGCTGTGTGGAAGGACCTTGAGTCTACACTGCCATATAATCCAGTTAAAATAAGATAATCTGTATTTTGTAGGCAGTGGGGAAGAGGCCTAAGTGAGGCCTAACTCTGCCTGTCCCCTGGGCTGAGTGGGTTGCAAGGAGACCAAGTGGGTGGAGCTTAGCCTTCTAACTGGCAGAAATTAGATAAAAACAATTATTCCTCTCTCTCTAATTAATTAGGACTTTATTTTTCTTTTCTTTTTGTTGTATGAACGTAGAGGCATGGATGAGGGGTTGTGCTGCCACGTTTAGTGTTTCTGGGATGTGTAGTTTTGTTGTTTTGTCCTAGGCCGAAATTACATTACCCTTTTATATATATAGATAGACTTGAAAAGTTGAGGGCATAAAAAATATTACTTCCTAGGATTTGTTTGGCTATAAAAGAGTGTCTTATGATAGTTAACTGGTGGGTTGAGCCCAGGCGCATTACTGTCCAAACTAGCTCAATTTTGATAACTTTTTCTTTTGTTTTGTAGTTGAGCAAATGCCATACTTATCTATCACACTGTTATTAAATAAAAAAAGCAATAATACCAAATTCACCCCCACAACAGGTATGTTTAATGACGAGGCAAAGGAACGGGGAGATGATGGATCAGCCCTCGCCCTCCGATCAATCCTTCATGGATTATATACACTATTTATGCACATAAATTAGAAAGGGGAGAAACAGGCAACATTGAAATGCCCATGAAAAATCTGCCAAGATGTGGCAGGGAACGGGACAAGGCGCGGGTACAGTGGTAGTTGTGAGAACACTGTAATTCTTTATCATAACAAAGGAGAGACAAGGCTGACAGAGAAGCCGGAGTCGAAAGCCAGCACAATTGAACTGCATTTATCTTAATTTGTTTCAGTGAGCTATGCATAACATTTGACACCCAGTCATAAATTTTATATTTACGGGACTCGGCTGTGACACTGCTATCTATTTCAGCTCTGCTTACCTAGAGAGGTTGTGTGTGTTCAAAGATGGGTTGAGAATTAACTCCAGACTTTCCTTGAGCCACTTAATCGAACCGAATCGTAATTGAAGCCGAGCAGTGTTAGGGCAAGGCATTCTCCCCCATGCTTCTAAATTGGTGAGAGTGTGGGATAAATAAACCAACAAAACCATACTATTTCACCAACAATCTGATGGAAAACATAAAAAGGCTCGTCCAGAAGTTACAGCGACCAAGAAGATTCTCTGAAGTATCTTAAAGTAGGTAAAGGTAAAGGTTTTCCCCTGACATTAAGTAAAGTAGTAAGTAAAAGTTTATTTGTATACCACCCTCTCTCCCAAAAGAGGCTCAGGGCAGTTTCCAATATAAAATCAGCATAAAACATTGTACAATAAAACACCAAAAACACTATAAAACACTATAAAAATACAAACAAAAACACACACATAACAATTGACTAAGACAATCACATAAACATAAATTAAGTCTAGTCGGGTCCAACTCTGCGGGTTGGTGCTCATCTCCATGTCTAAGCCAAAGAGCCGGCATTGTCCAGAGACACCTCCAAGGTCATGTGGCCACTTGCATGACTGCATGAAGCACTGTTACCTTTCCGCCGGAGCGGTACCTATTGATCTACTCACACTCTGGAGGTTAGTTGCTCATTTCCATGTCTAAGCCAAAGAGCCAATGTTGTCCATAGACACCTCCAAGATCATATGGCCACTGGCATGACTGCATGGAGCACCATTATCTTCCCACCAAAGCGGTACCTATTCATCTACTCACATTTGCATGTTTTCGAACTGCTAGGTTAGCAGAAACTGGGGCTAACAGAGGGAGCTCACCCCTCTCCCCGGATTTGAACCACCACATACAAAAATGAGTCAAAACGAATGAAACTATACAAAACGAACCACAATTCCATAAAAGTGCACACCACTAATTAATAGCAATATGAAATACATACACCCTGAAGCTCTTGAAAATGTGAAAATTTGTAAATACATGTTGTCCCTCACCAATGCAGATCATTCCATGCAAATTTTCTTTGAGCAATTTGTGCATCTACTGCAACTGAAGCTAGAAACTGAATTTAGTCCACACTGTTCGTTTCTGGGCATATCTGAAATCCCATCAGCTTGCGGGAGCTTTCCAAAGAATATGTTGTCTTGGCATAGCATTATTTTTGAGAATTGAGAGTCATCTTCAGTCAGCAAGTTTAGCAGTTCAGTGGTTTAATCCGCTGCGCCACTGGGGGCTCCTTGAAGTATCTTAAAGTCAGTGTTGTAAAAACCACTTAATGTGAGGAACCAGTAAGTATATTCCCCTCTCCATGTGCCTATTTCTCATATGGAAACTCTCCAGAGACTGGCAACTGGTTCCTTGTGGACTGGCACTGCTCCACGGACCACCACTTTAAGTAGCACTGCTTCAAAACATTATAACATCACAACTTCTGAGGATGCCTGCCACAGATGTGGGCAAAACATCAGGAGAGAAAGCTTCTGGAAAGTGATTCTGGCCATGAAAGCCTTCGACAATCTATATATATAAAAATGTAATGTGCATAATTCCTATGGAGTAAACAATAAAACCGCTGGCACAAATCACAGCAAATTTGGCCACAAAAGACATAGTCATCCAATCTATGTCTTTCGACCAAAAAAACGTATAAAATTAGGTCCCAATTACAACATACCCCCCAAAACCAAAAATTACTAACTACGCATGCGCACAGCCCCCCGGGAAACTTGGTGATGTTAGCCAGGTTGGCGGGGCTTCAATGGCCACTGCGCTGATGGCGAGGCATAGATTGGGTTCCTGGGAACCATCAAAATGATCAAAACCTGGCAGCCAGCATTAAAAAACTATATAACCCTGGACAGTAAATAAAGAACAACACTCTGCAAATAAGGGTATTCCAGACAGGAAACAACCAGGGTCAGTAAACACCTCCGAACAAAGGATTCCCCCCAAGGAGGAATCAGCCAGGCTTTCAAGCTACAAGGCCATTCAATGCTAATCAAGGTGGCCAATTGACAGCAACGCGTGGCCAGGCACAGCTAGTACATTATAATATCGTTGTGCTTGATTGAAATTAAACCTCATAATAGTAATATGGCATGGCTGAAGCATTGACTATATATCCTGCCTATCTTAAAATTGATGAAGTAGCAGTCTGTGCAAAAGAATGAATATTTGATGAATTAAATTCCAGAGTGTGTTGGACAGAAAATTAGTTGAGGCAACCTGTGGCCTTCTCATTGTGATTGTATTAGAAATTTTATTGTCGCTAGTCATAGGCAACGCCGGCTGGGTCTCGCGGGTCCGAGGGCAAGAATGTCTGAAGAGCTGACGGAAGACGGGGAATCTGCCAATTACTTTCTCCCCTTCCCTCTCTCTCTTTTTCTCTTTTAACCTTCATGGGGGTTTTTTTCGCTCCAAATTTGAAGCTAGTCCATAATTCTGATAGTGTGCTCGAAACGAACTGAAGTTAAATTGTCCCTCATCCGCATTGGACAAACTGACAGGTGACTCCGGAGCAGACTCTGGTGCATCTGCTTGTCATATAGGTGACAAGGCATCATTTCTCTTACCGTGTGTTTTCTCTGGATTTTTACACTCATAAACTGAAATAGATTGGAAGATTCTGCCTTGGTCAGACCACACCTGGAATCACACTGTGTCCAATTCTGAGAGATTTTTTTTTTTAGAGGGAATGTGCCTTCCTCACTGCCATATAAAATCCAGATTATCTGTTTTGGATGATATGACAGTGTAGGCTAATATAATACAGTTCAAAGCAGATAATCTGGATTTTTATATGGCAGTGTATGTTACGATTTGACGGTGTGTGCAACTGCAGAGGAGACAAGGGATGTTTGGGATCCTAATGTCCATTCCTTAGCAACCGGGAAGAAGTCTGTTTCTCTTAGGAATTGGGCTTCAGGGCCTTCTGCAGACCCAGAAAGAGAGATAATAATAATATTATTTATTTATTTATTTATTTATTTATTTATTTACAGTATTTATATCCCGCCCTTCTTTCTCACCCCGAAGGGGACTCAGGGCGGATTACAATGAACACATATATGGCAAACATTCAATGCCAACAGACAAACAACATACATTAGACAGACTCAGAGGCATTTTTAACATTTTTCCAGCTTCACGATTCTGGCCACAGGGGGAGCTGTTGCTTCACCGTCCAGAATTGGCTGTACTTCCTCATTCCTTTCCTCTTATAATTATAATAATAATTATAATAACAATAATAATAATAATAATAATAATAATAATAATAATTTATGTTTATATCCCACCACCATCTCCCTGAAGGGACTCGAGGCAGCTAACATGGGGCCAAGCCCAAAAGAAAAACAAGGTATAACAAGTTAAAACATATAAAAACAAAAGTAAATATCCGATATGCCCAAATCTGAATACTGGTGGTGTCGGACGGGATTGATTTTGTCATTTGGGATTTGTAGTTGCTGGGATTTATAGTTCACCAACAATCAAAGATCATTCTGAACTTCATCCTCTGAGGATGCCTGCCATAGATGTGGGTGAAACATCAGGAGAGAGTGCTTCTGGAACATGGCCACGCAGCCTGGAAAACTCACATCAACCCAGTGATTCCAACCATGAAAGCCTTCGACAACATATATCTTAATTATTTCTAATTTTCCAGCGATGATTTTTCCAAACTATCAAAATTCTTCATGAAGACTGAACAGGAATCTGCAAAATCCTGGCAGATCTGGCTCACCCTTTCCCTTTAGTACATTATGTAGATTTGCACAGCAGTTGGTAATATCTTCTTCAACAGAGGGAATAAACCAAATGTGTCAATCTTTAATTTTGAAAAAAAATAGAAGCAAACAACCTCCATGGATTGTTAAATTAAATGTCCACATGAAAATACTGTTTGCGTAATTAATGTCTAGATCTCCAGAGTCACTTGGGGAGCAAATGTGTCCAGACAGAATTGCAGTCTCGTCAATGTTTCCGTTCAGTGTTAAAACACCAAGAGCACTGTTATTAAGTTAGCAAGCTACCTGATTAACTGCTAAATGAAATGATTAATGGCTACGGGCCGGTACACTTCTTGGCAGCCATCTTTTGTGATCATAACATCCCAATTTTATAGAATCCCCAAGTTGGATGGTGTGTTGCATTGCCTTTGCTTCACCTTGCTGCCTAAGCATTTCCACGGGCTCCCAAATTAAAATGGAAACGCAGCCTTTAAAACTTCAACTTTAAACAGCAGAATGTGCAGTGACTTTAATTAGTTTCTCCTGGCTCTGAGGTGTGATAAAGCAAAGGGGCTTCATTTACTACTTAGTGGTAGTGTTGCTTGGTCTGATTTAACAAAGTGAAGAAATGCTACTCAAAGTGCTAGTCAATGCTAATTAGTAGGGTTGTCCAAAAAATCGTTTTGATTCTTATATCAGAATTATTTCGGATTGTTCTCGCTTTTTTAATCGAGTTCCGAGACGTTGTCCCTGGGGTAACCAGCAATGTAATTTGAACCATCGTTGGCCCATTCTCTAAATGTGTCTTAATGTTTTGTTAAAGTCTACACAAGTAGAAGAGGGACTTTCACAGTGATAAGAACCCAATTGAACAGGAAATAAGACTTTCAAACCAGGAACAGGTTTCTTCAAATATTGAAAAATAGTGTATTATAAAAAGTTATGACAATTCGCCAAAAATCATAGGAGACAGGAAATGTTCTGCAATTTGTTGAACAAAGAGTGTTGAATATGATCTCCCACTGTACCAAATTTGATAAGGATAGCTCAAGAAATGAGGGCAGGAGAGCCCTGTAAAAGTCCCCCCAGTTTCCTTTTTCTTTTTTTTTGGCGATTGCGCATGCGCGTCCGCCATTTTAGAAACATTTAGAATCATTACGAATTTTCGGAAATATCCAAAATTTTTGGGTGAAAAATTTGGAAATACTTTCTATATCGAAGCACCAGCACCGCCTACTTTAGAAACGAGAATTGAAACATTTTTTCCATCGATCGGACATGCCTACTAATTAGGGCGATTAACTGAAACATTAATGCTGGCTTCCCAGTGACAAAGGACTCTTGCCACACCCTGGACTTTCCACAGATATATATTTACCTTCCTTGCCTAGTTTATCCATGCCTCACAGCCTCTGAGGATGCCTGCCATAGATGTGGGCGAAACGTCAGGAGAGAATACTTCTGGAACATGGCCACACAGCCCGAAAGACATACAACAACCCATACATTACATTTTGATATATATAGATTACTAGCTGTGCCCGGCCACATGTTGCTGTGGCGAAGTCTGGTGGTATGGGAAATAAAGTATTGAGGAATTGATGGTAGTTAAGGTAAAGGGTAAAGGTTTTCCCCTGACATTAAGTCCAGTCATGTCTGACTCAGGGGGTTGGTGCTCATCTCCATTTCTAAGCCGAAGAGCCAGCGTTGTCCGTAGACTCCTCCAGGGTCATGTGGGATGACTGCATGGAGCGGCGTTACCTTCCCGTTATTATCTGCTTAGAACTGGATTATATGAGGCCCCTTCTTCACAGCTGTATAAAATGCACACTGAAGTGGATTATATGGTAGTGTGGAGTCAAGATAATCCAGTGCAAAGCAGATAACATAAGATTATAAATGGGTTATATAGCTGTGTGGAAGGGCCTTGAGTCTACACTGCCATATAATCCAGTGCAAATTAGATAATCTGTGGAAGAGGCCTAAGTGAGGCCTCAATCTGCCTGTCCCCTAACTGAACCCTGGCTGTCGGCAGAGATTAGCTCTCTAAACTGGCAGCAATTGGATAAAAACAATTATTGCTCTCCCTCTAATTAGGACTTTATTTTTCTTTTCTTTTTGTTGTATCAACCTAGTGGCATGGATGATGGGTTGTGTTGTCAAATTTCGAGGTTGGGGGGCCTGTAGTTTTGTTGTTTTGTCGGTCGCCGTGAAGCCATCACTCATTTATATATATAGATTGTGCCAAATTTGGTCCAGTGAATGAAGATACCTCCTGTATATGAGATATTTACATTATGATTCATAACACTAGCAGAATGACAGTTATGAAGCAGCAACGAAAATACTTTTATGGTTGGTGGGTCACCACATCATGAGGAACTGTATTAAGGGGTCTGTATTGGGAAGGTTGAGAATCCAAAGAGGCTGGCTTGTGTCTCCTTCCATTATTTTCACCCCTGAAGCTCATGCTTCTGAGCCTGATCCCTGTAATGGAGTGGCATTGCTCCATTTTGCCAGCTAGGTCTGAATTAAATGGTCTGTAAGAGCATTACTGAACTGAGACTTGCGCTGGATCTTCAACTGCCAAGGTTTCCATGATCCCTGCCTAACAAAGGCTTTGATCGGTGAGGGGAGATTTCACTCCTGGCTGTGCAAATAATTTGTCAGTCAGGCAACCAGGCATTTCTTTTTCTCGTGCTCTCATGTTATAATCTGAGCCGGGGAAGAATCGGAAAGCCAGGCTCCTTTGAAGTGTACTTTGATAACACCCCCGAAGTTCTTTTCTAAGTCCAGACTCATGGCTTCTTGATCCCTGCAGTCGCCACTGATTGAGGGACCTCTTTCAAAAACCTCGGATAGATCCTGCAAAAATATCCTCCAAAGAATGTGTTCTGAATGTAGGGTAATGCGTTTTCAGACATCCCTAGAAGTATGATTATCTCTTCGAGTGAAAATTGGCCTTTCTTTCCACCAGATACGAGCACCGCTCGCTGGCTTCAGAGGCACCTCTTCTGACTTTTGAAGCCGCCCAATGCAAATGTTGAAGCCGCTTCAACAGCAGGACCAACGCTTTTGGCAATGACGAGGAATGTGACACAGATGACACTGACAGCATGACATCATGGATGAGATTATCATTTAAAACATCCGAAAACCAAGCCAAAACCATCATGAGAGACCATCTGCACTCTGTGCACTACCCTTAAGGCTCTGGAATATGTGTCTGCTTTCAAATTTTGATTCAGAGCTCTGTCTATCATCAGAACATTTTGGCCAAAGAGGAAGACAGGTAACATGAAGACACATAAAAATCCATCCCATACAGTTTCCTTCTTTGCTTTTCTTATGCTCGCCTAACTTTCCCTTCTCTTAATATACTTGGCTGGCTTGTCGCACCTCAGGTTAGCTTCACCTTGCTAAATACACCAGGATGCACACAGAATGTAGTCTTTTGTAGTTTATTAGGGAATAAGGAAAAGATAGTTCGTAAAAGGCAAAAGTTCAGTTCTAAAAGATAGTTATAAAAACAAGGCTGTAAGAAATAAATCCATAGAAACATTAGGCATGAAACAAGGTCCTCTCAAAAGAAGCCAAAGTCCCAGAAACGAGAATACATCCAGGCTACAAGATAATACAGGAACGCAGATTTGATTCTTGATGATGATAATAATAATAATAATAATAATAATAATAATAATAATATGTAAAGCAAAGTGAAGAACCTGCTTTGATTGAAGTCAAAAATCAGAAACTCCTCAAAGCACAGCAGACAAAAAACCAGTACAAGAAAGCCACACTACAAACTAGAGCTGACATTTGGCACAACAAAACACTGCATGGAAAGTTCCTTGACAAAATTCAAGGAAAAGCTGATAAGGAGAAGACCTGGCTCTGGCTCACGAATGGGACCCTGAAGAAGGAAGGAGACAGAAGGCCTGATCCTTGCAGCCCGGGAGCAAGACATCAGAACAAATGCAATTAAGGCCAAGATCGAAAAATCAGCTGTTGACCCAAAATGCAGACTGTGCAAGGAAACCGACGAAACCATTGATCATATCCTCAACTGCTGTAAGAAAATCGCACAGACAGACTACAAACAGAGGCACAACTATGTGGCCCAAATGATTCATTGGAACTTATGCCTCAAATACCACCTCCCAGCAGTAAAGAACTGGTGGGATCACAAACCTGCAAAAGTATTGGAAAATGAACACACAAAGATACTGTGGGACTTCCGAATCCAGACTGACAAAGTTCTGGAACACAACACACCCGATATCACAGTTGTGGAAAAGAAAAAGGTTTGGATCATTGATGTTGCCATCCCAGGTGACAGTCGCATTGACGAAAAACAACAGGAAAAACTCAGCCACTATCAGGACCTCAAGATTGAACTTCAAAGACTCTGGCAGAAACCAGTGCAGGTGGTCCTGGTGGTGATGGGCACATTGGGTGCCGTGCCAAAAGATCTCAGCCGGCATTTGGAAACAATAGACATTGACAAAATTACGATCTGCCAACTGCAAAAGGCCACCCTACTGGGATCTGCACTCATCATCCGAAAATACATCACACAGTCCTAGACACTTGGGAAGTGTTCGACTTGTGATTTTGTGATATGAAATCCAGCATATCTATCTTGTTTGCTGTGTCATAATAAAATAATAATCATATAAAACTTTATTTATATACCGCCCTAGCAAACATAATAACACATTATTAAGCAAAGTAAAAATACAATTATAGAAATAAATAACACTTACATGACCTGATCAAGGGGACGGGAACCATAAACCCAATATATTAAAATGTATCATTTTAAGTTAGAGAAATCTTGTGCAATGTATTCAGGCGGTATTCCAGAAATTGGCGGTATTCCAATGATTCAAGCCAGGAAATTGCTTTGACGAAGATTTCCCTCTCAACCGACTGTTTTAATAGCATAACATGAAGGCATTTCTTTGCTCTTTGACCGCTCTCTTATTTGCTATTCTGAGACTTCTGCACAACCCCCGAAATTCCAAACGGCTAGCCCGATCGAGAGAAACGGCCTCATTGCTTTCAAGCACAGACCACAGATCCGTTAGTGTGATCAGGCTGAGGCTGGGAACTGCTCTCCCTTTCTGCTTCTTGCACCTGAAAACCATCATCAGTAACAACATCATTTCTTCCCGTAGGAAAGCCTCCCTGCTCCTCATCTCCCACAGCAGGAACACCCAGCACCTGAATCCCATAATTCCCATCAGAGTCATCTTGAAACCCATCCTGAACCTGAATTTGACTGAAAAAGTAGTTCAATATGCAGTAATGCTATGTAATAATAATAATGAAAAAGACAGATTCATAAATCAATCACTTTTTTCTTTTTAAAAACACAAACCACATTAACTGTTTTAATACAACCATCTACCGTGTTTTCCCGAAAATAAGACAGTGTCTTATATTATTTTTTACTCCCAAAGATGCGCTAGGTCTTATTTTCAGGGGATGTCTTATTTTTCCATTAAGAAGAATTCATATTCAAATGAACATTGATTCTATGCTGTACAGTAGTTGTCATCACAAACCAATATAACTAAACCAGACAAACTGTGACTCCTGTCAAGAATTTCTTGTTACTACCATTATTTCCATAGACAACTGGTATGTAAGCCACCCCGAGTCTCTCTGGGGAGATGGAGGTGGGGTATAAAAATAAAATTATTATTATTATTATTATTATTATTATTATTATTATTATTATTATTATTGTTATGTACATTTACCAATCCTGCAAGTTCTGGTGTTTTGTTTGGCGGGCGCCGGGCATGCTTCCAAACAAAAACTTTGCTAGGTCTTACTTTCGAGGGAGGCCTTATATTTAGCAATTCAGCAAAACTTCTACTAGGTCTTATTTTTTGGGGATGTCTTATTTTCAGGGAAACAGGGTAGGAACTATGAAACAGTACATTTGCATTTTTAAACCTACTTATCAAGAAAGTTAATTCCACACTTCAGAAAGTCTTATATCCATTGGGGGGAGTAGGGAAGGGAGGAGACAGCTAATAGCGCAATCACAGAAAACATCATCATGAGTCCAAGCAAGCGGCAAGTCTTTGTCCTCACCTTTTCCACTGAGCCAAAAAAGGCATGGAAAAGGTATAGAGAAAGGAAGAAAGTAAAGAGAAAAGCACCCACAATAGGACGAAATCACATTCCATAGTTACTTCTGACACCTACACTTCAGGGCTTCATAGTATATAATCATCAATTAGACCAACACACTGGAAGGGTGGAAAGGAATGAGAATGAGGAAGATGCAAAAGATAGCAGCAGGGCAAAAGTGTGAAATAGAAGGCAAAATCATTGTCACCTCCAGGCCCCATCAGAGCAATTGTTAGGATACAAAGCTAGAAGGTAAATATGTTGGAAGCAGATTTAAGTTGGAGCAAACTTACGGCTTGTACAGATTTACAGGAAAGTACAATTTGTAACCTAGTTATCAAATCCAAAGTTCCCTTTGCCCCTTATCTACTCCAGCAGTGAAAAGGAGGAAGGGGGAGTTATTCTGCACTTCCTCAAGCTAAAGTGCAAGAACTCTTTTATATTCCAGTTGGGTTCCCATTTGACAGTATTATTGGACTGGGGTATCTATCGTGCCTCCAGATGTGTGATAGCACCAAAATATAATGATATATTGAAAACATTGACTACAAAAATGTGTTGGATGATCCAGAACGTTGGATAAACGAGTGTTGGATAAGTGAGACTCTACTGTAGTTCTCTCTTCGTCATGTTAAGCTTCAGGAGATGATGAAACGCCCATACTGAACCAGCTAAAAGACATGCTGTAATACAATATTCAGTATCAGAAGGAAATTCTGGAGTGGAGACATACAGCCGAGGATCATCAGCATAAAGATGGATATTCAACGCCACGTGAATTCATAAGCTTATCCAAAGATGGTGCAGAAAGAGAAAACATCAAAGGGCCCCGAGGAGAACCCCATGGAATCCCAACCAAAGGGGGAAAAGAAGAAAATACATGACCTCCAGCAACCACTTTAAATGTCTGGCTTGAGAGATAAGAAGCAAACCAGGACTGAAAGAGCAAATCTTAGGTCAAGAAGTGAATCCCACTAAACAGCATGATCCCCGCGTTCAAGGCTGCGGAGAGATCAAGAAGAAGAAGGGCTGGATGCCGGCCTTTTCACCTGGCCGGAAGGAGATCGCCTGTGATTTCTGCAAGGACGGTCTCCGAAGAGTGCAAAGGACAACATCCAAGATGAAAGGGGTCTATTACAGGAATACAGAAAAACAAAAAGTGAAGTAGAGTGCATAAATAGAACATCCCGAAACATTCAAGAGGAAAGGCAACTGTGAAAGAGAGTAAGAACAGAGGAAAAACATGGCTGAAGTGAAGGCTTCTTAACAATCAGATAAATGTTTTGTCGAAGGCTTTCAAGGCCGGAATCATTGTGTTGCTGTGAGTTTTCCAAGCTGTATGGTCATGTTCCAGATGCATTCTCTCCTGAGGTTTCGCCCACATCTATGGCAGGCATCCTCAGAAGTTGTGAGGTCGGTTGGAAACTAGGCAAATGGGGTTTATATATCTGTGGAAGATCCAGGGTGGGAGAAAGAACTCTTGTCTGTTTGAGGCAAGTGTGAATGTTGCAATTACTGTACATACTCGAGCATAAGCCTAGTTTTTCAGCCCTTTTTTTAAGACTGAAAAAGCCCCCCTCGGCTTATACTCGGGTGAGGGTCCTGGTTGGCTTACATTTGGGTCAGCTTATACTTGAGAATATATGGTACATTTATTCTTTTTCTCTATTATTGTTGCTTTTCCTTCAATTTTGTCAAGGAACTTTCCATGCAATGTTTTGTTGTGCCAGCTGTCAGCTCTAGTTTGTAGTGCGGTTTTCTTGTACTGATTTTTTGTCTGCTGTGCTTTGAGGAGTTTCTGATTTTTTGACTTCAATCAAAGCAGATTCTTCACTTTGCTTTACATATTCTGCCAGGGCATGTTCTTCTTCTTTGACTGCTTGTTTTACTTGTAGGAGTCCTCTGCCCCCTGATCTTCTAGGCAGATATAGCCGGTCAACATCACTACGAGGGTGCAGTGAATGATGAATGGTCATGAGTTTTCTTGTTGTTGTTGTTGTTGTTGTTGTTGTTGTTGTTGTTGTTGTTGTTGTTATGCCTGATTTGGCTTTGACCCATGTCTGTGATTCTATTGTGAATAATCAAAGTATCATCCAATAGCCAATGCTAGCCATTGCTGGAGAGGTTCACATCTGCCCTTTTGCACACAGACCCATTCCTTCAATACTCTTGGATGTAGTTCACCTGGTCCTGGAGACTTGAATTCATTTAGAGTGGCCAGACATTCCTGGACCATTTCTTTAACTATTTTGGGTTGCCTTTCCCCTATTACTTTTGTCCACTCCGTTTTACTCAGGTTTAAAACTGATGTTATAAAAGACTAGAATTTTTATGACATTGGACCATTTTCTTCATAAGATGTCTTTCTGTGTTGAAACACATTCACCAAGAACAAAAAAAAAAAGAGTGTGGGTATTTTTACACTCCGACTATATATACCCATTTATGAACTCTGAAGTGCATCTTGACATTTTGCATGGGGTGAAATTTCAGGCCTATTCCAATGCGAAGCAGCCAATTAGATTCTTTAGATGACCTAACGGTTGTTACTGGCGAGCATTAATGCTTTCCTCCCACGACAAATCCCCTAATAGTTGTAATATCGATGCAATTAGATACTGGTTTTGATATTGGCTGTTGACTGCATTGTGAAATAAAATTCCATATGTATATATATTATTTATTCCGGGGAAGAATGAGAGCAAGTTCTTTTGGCCTGGAGAATTCTTCATCTAATGCTTCAGAGGAAATTTAAACATGCAAGGGAAACGTAATCACAGAGTTGTTAAAGTTCAGCAGAAATTACTATAATAAGATCAACCCATTAGTTTCTGAAGCTTCGAAGGAAAGTTTCATCCGTTGAGTTTACAATATACACTCCTTGCACTTTGGCCCAGTTCATTTTTGTCAAAGCCTGTTCTGATTTTATATTATGTTTATACTATTGTCACTATTTTATTTTTTTACTATGTTATTGTGTATAATTATGTTTTTATTTTGATGTATTTTTATCTTCTGATGAAATGTATTAAGTATGCATTTTATTCTATTATATTGTAATTATCAGGGCTTGGACCCATGTTAGCCGCCCCGAGTCCCTTTGGGGAGATGGAGATGGGATACAAAAATAAAGTTGTTGTTGTTGTTGTTGTTGTTGTTGTTGTTGTTGTTGTTGTTGTTATGAGGGTTGAATGAAAAGCAATGCCTCCACCTTCATTACTTGGGTTTGGATAAGAATATTTTAATAAATCAAATGCAGAAATAATCCTTAGAATGTGCTCTTTAACTATCACTATTCACTATTCCACATAATCACCAGACAATTTGATACAATTCACTTTTCCAGATCATCAACAGATGATTGGAAAAATTTTTGCCAACAATGAACAAGTTTTCTGAAGCCGTCACGGAAGAAGTCGACACTCATCATGCACAGATCTTCCGATAGCCAAGCACAGCAATAATGTGACCCACACCTTCTTGTGAAATGCCGATTATGCTTGAAATTTCTCTCTGAGTGATACGACAATCATGCTGAGTCAATCTGTCAATTTTTTGCTTGTGAAACTCAGTGGTTGCTGTCACAGGATGTCTAACTATTTGTTTGCCAGGCAAGTCAGATGTTCCCACCTCAACATCTTTAAACTTTCTCGCCCAACGACACACAGGACTCACATCCACACAATCCCCATAAACAGCTTGCATTCTCTGATGAATCTCCTTTGGGGTGACACCTTCTGCTGTTAAGAATTCAATGACTGCACATTGCTTAAGTCACATTGACCGACCGTCTGTGCAGGGTTCCATACTTCGCACTTCAACAACACAACCATTGAATGCTAAGGCTTCCCGCCAAATGGAACCGTAGAGGAGAGTCTACTGAACAAGCCAGGACCTGCCGCAGACCAGGACTGCCATCTGGTGAGGAGTTACGAAGGTGGAGGCATTACTTTTCATTCAACCCTTGTATTATTATTATTATTATTATTATTATTATTATTATTATTATTATTATTATTACTATTACTATTACTATTCCAGGAGTGCTTTGCTTTGTTTATTGGCATTTATTTGGGGCAACTTGTTTTGTAATCTTCTGTACCCTAAAGCCTTAACTTTATATATTCTTGTTGCATCACTGTATGAAAAAGAAGGTGCTGGTGAAGTTGACCCACCTCTTTGCCCCATCCATAATGCAGCCAGCCTATTACTTGATCAGGTCTCCTCTCTCCACTTCCCGAGTTAATGAGGATCTCGATCTTGCAACCCCAAGTTTCTAGTGGCAGCCTGCTGCACTGTCAATTACGACACCAACTAAGTACATACTTATTTATGAAATAATTGAGTAAATTGTCAAATAAAACCCTTAATTTGTTGGCTTGTTCCAGGAGTCACTCATGCCTCCAGGGCTAATGGAATTTTTAAGACCTTTGTATTGATTTTCATTCTCTCCCCTTGCTTTCTCTTTCTCTTTCGATGCATATTTTATCTTTCCTGGCTTTGCTCTCCTAGAGAGCCATGCACTTCTCCACAGATGCTCTGAGGACTTTGTTCTTTTTTTTAAAGTAATGTTTCTTGTTGATTTCTAACAAGACGTGCCAAGCTGTGACAAATTGCAACGAAGTCCGCATCACATTTTCTAAGGCTTCCTTCAACTCCCTTGACATTTCCACTCATGGCATCAGAAACCATAGGTGGTCTCTGTATCTGGCATGTGGGCATAAAATTGGCTGATGTGAGATAAATTAGCACAGCAATTTGTGAGTTTGCTGCGTGGCAAAACTGTGAAAAATATGGACAAGAGTGCATGACCAACTTTTACAGGATCTAAAATAGACATAACTATTCCAGATTCATTACAGATGTTATCATAGAATAGAACAGAGTTGGCGGAGACTACAAAAGCTATCTAGACCACTGTTTCTCAACCTCCCACCAAAAGCCTAATTTGCCCAATTGATGATGATGATGATAATAATAATAATGA